>NW_026048017.1:0-24982 GCF_023864345.2 Schistocerca serialis cubense
GCACTCACCCATGCAGACGACTTTTCCGACTTTACACGACGCTCACGCAACGCTCACGCTAGTGACAGCCTTATTTAGAGCTTGACGTCGCGCCCAAGCGAGTGAGCACATTTCGCCGACGGCTTAGGCCGCCCACCTAGTGTGGCTGCTCGGTGTCTGCAGGCAGCGAGGGGCTGCAAGCTTCCCGTATTCGCGCCTATGTCACCTCTGCTTGCTTGTCAGAGACAGAGTATCGCAAAACATACAACTCACTCCATGAATTGATTGCTACGGCATCTGTCATCAGCAGTCACAACTAGCAACACCAGTAGCAGCCGACTGCACGTAAAGAATTGGAATGTGCAGTGGATTTTTGTGAATTCGGCGCAAGGCTGATCTTTCCGACATACGTTTGAGAATCTTATGGGAACACGTGTACTGTTTCTAAATTAAGTGTAGTGGTGGGAGGAGGGTACTTCCTGCGCATTACAGCACGCTTGCCAATTGTGGCTGCTAATCGTTCGCTCGTATCTGCCTTGACACATTTTCTGGCTGTGAATTATTCCACTTGCATGGCAGTGTGCGCATGTTGGTGTGTTAAAAATTCTGGAGGCGCTGGGTATCGATCCCAGTACCTCTCGCATGCTAAGCGAGCGCTCTACCATCTGAGCTACGCCCCCTGCTGACGAACTGCGCTACATACAGCCATATCAATTGCACAGACCCTTGCACTCCAATTATTCCGCAGACAAACACTACTCTCAATGTGTCTGTGAGGGTGTCTTTCAGGTTTCCTGGATTCTGTATCGAATCGTAGTCGGCCAAAATCAAAGTGGCACGCACGACGTCGAAAATAGCGTTCGGCCAACGCTCTGAGGTAGACGAAAGTGTTGTTCACTCTCTAGACTTCACTGAGGTTAGGCCGTTTTACCTAAGGCAGATTTGCACTCGATGACAACCTCGACAACAGCCGGTCCTCACATTTACGTCTTGCTCTCCTTACGTCAGTATACGAGTCTGTGACGCTGGCTTTGCAACATCTTGCGTGCCTTTAGGCTCGCCGCGACCAACACTTGCCACGAACTGACCACAAAACATGGAGGCGCCGGGGCTTGACCCGGGACCTTTCACATGCAAAGCGAACGCTCTACCAACTGAGCTACGCCCCAAGCACAACCAAACTGCGCTGTTCTCCATTCTTTACTACTCTTATGTGCACGGACACGATGGTTGGTTGGTTTGCAGGGCTGAAGGGAACAGAGTACAAAGGCGCGGACGCGTTCATATACACAAGAGTTCCAAGTAGTTTCGATGCTCTGGTATTACGACTGCAAATTCCGTCCGTTTTTAACGTCTTAAATTGAAGGGGCAGTCACAAGTTGCTCTGTTTTCACTCCATGTCGACAATCACACAGCACCTGAGGTAACAAGCACATCTGAAGCCCCATTGTGCACTCGACTGTTCATGCCAACTCACTGCCTCGCACTTTACTACTGTGTACCACTCTTGTCGTCCAACTGCAAAAGACTGGGCCACAACAAGTTTCCGCGTCTCCATTGCACTGCGCAAACTACGAAACGCTCCCCAAACATGGCACTCACCCATGCAGACGACTTTTCCGACTTTACACGACGCTCACGCTAGTGACAGCCTTATTTAGAGCTTGACGTCGCGCCCAAGCGAGTGAGCACATTTCGCCGACGGCTTAGGCCGCCCACCTAGTGTGGCTGCTCGGTGTCTGCAGGCAGCGAGGGGCTGCAAGCTTCCCGTATTCGCGCCTATGTCACCTCTGCTTGCTTGTCAGAGACAGAGTATCGCAAAACATACAACTCACTCCATGAATTGATTGCTACGGCATCTGTCATCAGCAGTCACAACTAGCAACACCAGTAGCAGCCGACTGCACGTAAAGAATTGGAATGTGCAGTGGGATTTTTGTGAATTCGGCGCAAGGCTGATCTTTCCGACATACGTTTGAGAATCTTATGGGAACACGTTGTACTGTTTCTAAATTAAGTGTAGTGGTGGGAGGAGGGTACTTCCTGCGCATTACAGCACGCTTGCCAATTGTGGCTGCTAATCGTTCGCTCGTATCTGCCTTGACACATTTTCTGGCTGTGAATTATTCCACTTGCATGGCAGTGTGCGCATGTTGGTGTGTTAAAAATTCTGGAGGCGCTGGGTATCGATCCCAGTACCTCTCGCATGCTAAGCGAGCGCTCTACCATCTGAGCTACGCCCCCTGCTGACGAACTGCGCTACATACAGCCATATCAATTGCACAGACCCTTGCACTCCAATTATTCCGCAGACAAACACTACTCTCAATGTGTCTGTGAGGGTGTCTTTCAGGTTTCCTGGATTCTGTATCGAATCGTAGTCGGCCAAAATCAAAGTGGCACGCACGACGTCGAAAATAGCGTTCGGCCAACGCTCTGAGGTAGACGAAAGTGTTGTTCACTCTCTAGACTTCACTGAGGTTAGGCCGTTTTACCTAAGGCAGATTTGCACTCGATGACACCTCGACAACAGCCGGTCCTCACATTTACGTCTTGCTCTCCTTACGTCAGTATACGAGTCTGTGACGCTGGCTTTGCAACATCTTGCGTGCCTTTAGGCTCGCCGCGACCAACACTTGCCACGAACTGACCACAAAACATGGAGGCGCCGGGGCTTGAACCCGGGACCTTTCACATGCAAAGCGAACGCTCTACCAACTGAGCTACGCCCCCAAGCACAACCAAAACTGCGCTGTTCTCCATTCTTTACTACTCTTATGTGCACGGACACGATGGTTGGTTGGTTTGCAGGGCTGAAGGGAACAGAGTACAAAGGCGCGGACGCGTTCATATACACAAGAGTTCCAAGTAGTTTCGATGCTCTGGTATTACGACTGCAAATTCCGTCCGTTTTTAACGTCTTAAATTGAAGGGGCAGTCACAAGTTGCTCTGTTTTCACTCCATGTCGACAATCACACAGCACCTGAGGTAACAAGCACATCTGAAGCCCCATTGTGCACTCGACTGTTCATGCCAACTCACTGCCTCGCACTTTACTACTGTGTACCACTCTTGTCGTCCAACTGCAAAAGACTGGGCCACAACAAGTTTCCGCGTCTCCATTGCACTGCGCAAACTACGAAACGCTCCCCAAACATGGCACTCACCCATGCAGACGACTTTTCCGACTTTACACGACGCTCACGCAACGCTCACGCTAGTGACAGCCTTATTTAGAGCTTGACGTCGCGCCCAAGCGAGTGAGCACATTTCGCCTACGGCTTAGGCCGCCCACCTAGTGTGGCTGCTCGGTGTCTGCAGGCAGCGAGGGGCTGCAAGCTTCCCGTATTCGCGCCTATGTCACCTCTGCTTGCTTGTCAGAGACAGAGTATCGCAAAACATACAACTCACTCCATGAATTGATTGCTACGGCATCTGTCATCAGCAGTCACAACTAGCAACACCAGTAGCAGCCGACTGCACGTAAAGAATTGGAATGTGCAGTGGGATTTTTGTGAATTCGGCGCAAGGCTGATCTTTCCGACATACGTTTGAGAATCTTATGGGAACACGTGTACTGTTTCTAAATTAAGTGTAGTGGTGGGAGGAGGGTACTTCCTGCGCATTACAGCACGCTTGCCAATTGTGGCTGCTAATCGTTCGCTCGTATCTGCCTTGACACATTTTCTGGCTGTGAATTATTCCACTTGCATGGCAGTGTGCGCATGTTGGTGTGTTAAAAATTCTGGAGGCGCTGGGTATCGATCCAGTACCTCTCGCATGCTAAGCGAGCGCTCTACCATCTGAGCTACGCCCCCTGCTGACGAACTGCGCTACATACAGCCATATCAATTGCACAGACCCTTGCACTCCAATTATTCCGCAGACAAACACTACTCTCAATGTGTCTGTGAGGGTGTCTTTCAGGTTTCCTGGATTCTGTATCGAATCGTAGTCGGCCAAAATCAAAGTGGCACGCACGACGTCGAAAATAGCGTTCGGCCAACGCTCTGAGGTAGACGAAAGTGTTGTTCACTCTCTAGACTTCACTGAGGTTAGGCCGTTTTACCTAAGGCAGATTTGCACTCGATGACACCTCGACAACAGCCGGTCCTCACATTTACGTCTTGCTCTCCTTACGTCAGTATACGAGTCTGTGACGCTGGCTTTGCAACATCTTGCGTGCCTTTAGGCTCGCCGCGACCAACACTTGCCACGAACTGACCACAAAACATGGAGGCGCCGGGGCTTGAACCCGGGACCTTTCACATGCAAAGCGAACGCTCTACCAACTGAGCTACGCCCCCAAGCACAACCAAACTGCGCTGTTCTCCATTCTTTACTACTCTTATGTGCACGGACACGATGGTTGGTTGGTTTGCAGGGCTGAAGGGAACAGAGTACAAAGGCGCGGACGCGTTCATATACACAAGAGTTCCAAGTAGTTTCGATGCTCTGGTATTACGACTGCAAATTCCGTCCGTTTTTAACGTCTTAAATTGAAGGGGCAGTCACAAGTTGCTCTGTTTTCACTCCATGTCGACAATCACACAGCACCTGAGGTAACAAGCACATCTGAAGCCCCATTGTGCACTCGACTGTTCATGCCAACTCACTGCCTCGCACTTTACTACTGTGTACCACTCTTGTCGTCCAACTGCAAAAGACTGGGCCACAACAAGTTTCCGCGTCTCCATTGCACTGCGCAAACTACGAAACGCTCCCCAAACATGGCACTCACCCATGCAGACGACTTTTCCGACTTTACACGACGCTCACGCTAGTGACAGCCTTATTTAGAGCTTGACGTCGCGCCCAAGCGAGTGAGCACATTTCGCCGACGGCTTAGGCCGCCCACCTAGTGTGGCTGCTCGGTGTCTGCAGGCAGCGAGGGGCTGCAAGCTTCCCGTATTCGCGCCTATGTCACCTCTGCTTGCTTGTCAGAGACAGAGTATCGCAAAACATACAACTCACTCCATGAATTGATTGCTACGGCATCTGTCATCAGCAGTCACAACTAGCAACACCAGTAGCAGCCGACTGCACGTAAAGAATTGGAATGTGCAGTGGGATTTTTGTGAATTCGGCGCAAGGCTGATCTTTCCGACATACGTTTGAGAATCTTATGGGAACACGTGTACTGTTTCTAAATTAAGTGTAGTGGTGGGAGGAGGGTACTTCCTGCGCATTACAGCACGCTTGCCAATTGTGGCTGCTAATCGTTCGCTCGTATCTGCCTTGACACATTTTCTGGCTGTGAATTATTCCACTTGCATGGCAGTGTGCGCATGTTGGTGTGTTAAAAATTCTGGAGGCGCTGGGTATCGATCCCAGTACCTCTCGCATGCTAAGCGAGCGCTCTACCATCTGAGCTACGCCCCCTGCTTGACGAACTGCGCTACATACAGCCATATCAATTGCACAGACCCTTGCACTCCAATTATTCCGCAGACAAACACTACTCTCAATGTGTCTGTGAGGGTGTCTTTCAGGTTTCCTGGATTCTGTATCGAATCGTAGTCGGCCAAAATCAAAGTGGCACGCACGACGTCGAAAATAGCGTTCGGCCAACGCTCTGAGGTAGACGAAAGTGTTGTTCACTCTCTAGACTTCACTGAGGTTAGGCCGTTTTACCTAAGGCAGATTTGCACTCGATGACACCTCGACAACAGCCGGTCCTCACATTTACGTCTTGCTCTCCTTACGTCAGTATACGAGTCTGTGACGCTGGCTTTGCAACATCTTGCGTGCCTTTAGGCTCGCCGCGACCAACACTTGCCACGAACTGACCACAAAACATGGAGGCGCCGGGGCTTGAACCCGGGACCTTTCACATGCAAAGCGAACGCTCTACCAACTGAGCTACGCCCCCAAGCACAACCAAACTGCGCTGTTCTCCATTCTTTACTACTCTTATGTGCACGGACACGATGGTTGGTTGGTTTGCAGGGCTGAAGGGAACAGAGTACAAAGGCGCGGACGCGTTCATATACACAAGAGTTCCAAGTAGTTTCGATGCTCTGGTATTACGACTGCAAATTCCGTCCGTTTTTAACGTCTTAAATTGAAGGGGCAGTCACAAGTTGCTCTGTTTTCACTCCATGTCGACAATCACACAGCACCTGAGGTAACAAGCACATCTGAAGCCCCATTGTGCACTCGACTGTTCATGCCAACTCACTGCCTCGCACTTTACTACTGTGTACCACTCTTGTCGTCCAACTGCAAAAGACTGGGCCACAACAAGTTTCCGCGTCTCCATTGCACTGCGCAAACTACGAAACGCTCCCCAAACATGGCACTCACCCATGCAGACGACTTTTCCGACTTTACACGACGCTCACGCAACGCTCACGCTAGTGACAGCCTTATTTAGAGCTTGACGTCGCGCCCAAGCGAGTGAGCACATTTCGCCGACGGCTTAGGCCGCCCACCTAGTGTGGCTGCTCGGTGTCTGCAGGCAGCGAGGGGCTGCAAGCTTCCCGTATTCGCGCCTATGTCACCTCTGCTTGCTTGTCAGAGACAGAGTATCGCAAAACATACAACTCACTCCATGAATTGATTGCTACGGCATCTGTCATCAGCAGTCACAACTAGCAACACCAGTAGCAGCCGACTGCACGTAAAGAATTGGAATGTGCAGTGGGATTTTTGTGAATTCGGCGCAAGGCTGATCTTTCCGACATACGTTTGAGAATCTTATGGGAACACGTGTACTGTTTCTAAATTAAGTGTAGTGGTGGGAGGAGGGTACTTCCTGCGCATTACAGCACGCTTGCCAATTGTGGCTGCTAATCGTTCGCTCGTATCTGCCTTGACACATTTTCTGGCTGTGAATTATTCCACTTGCATGGCAGTGTGCGCATGTTGGTGTGTTAAAAATTCTGGAGGCGCTGGGTATCGATCCCAGTACCTCTCGCATGCTAAGCGAGCGCTCTACCATCTGAGCTACGCCCCCTGCTGACGAACTGCGCTACATACAGCCATATCAATTGCACAGACCCTTGCACTCCAATTATTCCGCAGACAAACACTACTCTCAATGTGTCTGTGAGGGTGTCTTTCAGGTTTCCTGGATTCTGTATCGAATCGTAGTCGGCCAAAATCAAAGTGGCACGCACGACGTCGAAAATAGCGTTCGGCCAACGCTCTGAGGTAGACGAAAGTGTTGTTCACTCTCTAGACTTCACTGAGGTTAGGCCGTTTTACCTAAGGCAGATTTGCACTCGATGACACCTCGACAACAGCCGGTCCTCACATTTACGTCTTGCTCTCCTTACGTCAGTATACGAGTCTGTGACGCTGGCTTTGCAACATCTTGCGTGCCTTTAGGCTCGCCGCGACCAACACTTGCCACGAACTGACCACAAAACATGGAGGCGCCGGGGCTTGAACCCGGGACCTTTCACATGCAAAGCGAACGCTCTACCAACTGAGCTACGCCCCCAAGCACAACCAAACTGCGCTGTTCTCCATTCTTTACTACTCTTATGTGCACGGACACGATGGTTGGTTGGTTTGCAGGGCTGAAGGGAACAGAGTACAAAGGCGCGGACGCGTTCATATACACAAGAGTTCCAAGTAGTTTCGATGCTCTGGTATTACGACTGCAAATTCCGTCCGTTTTTAACGTCTTAAATTGAAGGGGCAGTCACAAGTTGCTCTGTTTTCACTCCATGTCGACAATCACACAGCACCTGAGGTAACAAGCACATCTGAAGCCCCATTGTGCACTCGACTGTTCATGCCAACTCACTGCCTCGCACTTTACTACTGTGTACCACTCTTGTCGTCCAACTGCAAAAGACTGGGCCACAACAAGTTTCCGCGTCTCCATTGCACTGCGCAAACTACGAAACGCTCCCCAAACATGGCACTCACCCATGCAGACGACTTTTCCGACTTTACACGACGCTCACGCAACGCTCACGCTAGTGACAGCCTTATTTAGAGCTTGACGTCGCGCCCAAGCGAGTGAGCACATTTCGCCTACGGCTTAGGCCGCCCACCTAGTGTGGCTGCTCGGTGTCTGCAGGCAGCGAGGGGCTGCAAGCTTCCCGTATTCGCGCCTATGTCACCTCTGCTTGCTTGTCAGAGACAGAGTATCGCAAAACATACAACTCACTCCATGAATTGATTGCTACGGCATCTGTCATCAGCAGTCACAACTAGCAACACCAGTAGCAGCCGACTGCACGTAAAGAATTGGAATGTGCAGTGGGATTTTTGTGAATTCGGCGCAAGGCTGATCTTTCCGACATACGTTTGAGAATCTTATGGGAACACGTGTACTGTTTCTAAATTAAGTGTAGTGGTGGGAGGAGGGTACTTCCTGCGCATTACAGCACGCTTGCCAATTGTGGCTGCTAATCGTTCGCTCGTATCTGCCTTGACACATTTTCTGGCTGTGAATTATTCCACTTGCATGGCAGTGTGCGCATGTTGGTGTGTTAAAAATTCTGGAGGCGCTGGGTATCGATCCCAGTACCTCTCGCATGCTAAGCGAGCGCTCTACCATCTGAGCTACGCCCCCCTGCTGACGAACTGCGCTACATACAGCCATATCAATTGCACAGACCCTTGCACTCCAATTATTCCGCAGACAAACACTACTCTCAATGTGTCTGTGAGGGTGTCTTTCAGGTTTCCTGGATTCTGTATCGAATCGTAGTCGGCCAAAATCAAAGTGGCACGCACGACGTCGAAAATAGCGTTCGGCCAACGCTCTGAGGTAGACGAAAGTGTTGTTCACTCTCTAGACTTCACTGAGGTTAGGCCGTTTTACCTAAGGCAGATTTGCACTCGATGACACCTCGACAACAGCCGGTCCTCACATTTACGTCTTGCTCTCCTTACGTCAGTATACGAGTCTGTGACGCTGGCTTTGCAACATCTTGCGTGCCTTTAGGCTCGCCGCGACCAACACTTGCCACGAACTGACCACAAAACATGGAGGCGCCGGGGCTTGAACCCGGGACCTTTCACATGCAAAGCGAACGCTCTACCAACTGAGCTACGCCCCCAAGCACAACCAAACTGCGCTGTTCTCCATTCTTTACTACTCTTATGTGCACGGACACGATGGTTGGTTGGTTTGCAGGGCTGAAGGGAACAGAGTACAAAGGCGCGGACGCGTTCATATACACAAGAGTTCCAAGTAGTTTCGATGCTCTGGTATTACGACTGCAAATTCCGTCCGTTTTTAACGTCTTAAATTGAAGGGGCAGTCACAAGTTGCTCTGTTTTCACTCCATGTCGACAATCACACAGCACCTGAGGTAACAAGCACATCTGAAGCCCCATTGTGCACTCGACTGTTCATGCCAACTCACTGCCTCGCACTTTACTACTGTGTACCACTCTTGTCGTCCAACTGCAAAAGACTGGGCCACAACAAGTTTCCGCGTCTCCATTGCACTGCGCAAACTACGAAACGCTCCCCAAACATGGCACTCACCCATGCAGACGACTTTTCCGACTTTACACGACGCTCACGCTAGTGACAGCCTTATTTAGAGCTTGACGTCGCGCCCAAGCGAGTGAGCACATTTCGCCGACGGCTTAGGCCGCCCACCTAGTGTGGCTGCTCGGTGTCTGCAGGCAGCGAGGGGCTGCAAGCTTCCCGTATTCGCGCCTATGTCACCTCTGCTTGCTTGTCAGAGACAGAGTATCGCAAAACATACAACTCACTCCATGAATTGATTGCTACGGCATCTGTCATCAGCAGTCACAACTAGCAACACCAGTAGCAGCCGACTGCACGTAAAGAATTGGAATGTGCAGTGGGATTTTTGTGAATTCGGCGCAAGGCTGATCTTTCCGACATACGTTTGAGAATCTTATGGGAACACGTGTACTGTTTCTAAATTAAGTGTAGTGGTGGGAGGAGGGTACTTCCTGCGCATTACAGCACGCTTGCCAATTGTGGCTGCTAATCGTTCGCTCGTATCTGCCTTGACACATTTTCTGGCTGTGAATTATTCCACTTGCATGGCAGTGTGCGCATGTTGGTGTGTTAAAAATTCTGGAGGCGCTGGGTATCGATCCCAGTACCTCTCGCATGCTAAGCGAGCGCTCTACCATCTGAGCTACGCCAACTGCGCTACATACAGCCCATATCAATTGCACAGACCCTTGCACTCCAATTATTCCGCCAGACAAACACTACTCTCAATGTGTCTGTGAGGGTGTCTTTCAGGTTTCCTGGATTCTGTATCGAATCGTAGTCGGGCCAAAATCAAAGTGGCACGCACGACGTCGAAAATAGCGTTCGGCCAACGCTCTGAGGTAGACGAAAGTGTTGTTCACTTCTCTAGACTTCACTGAGGTTAGGCCGTTTTACCTAAGGCAGATTTGCACTCGATGACACCTCGACAAACAGCCGGTCCTCACATTTACGTCTTGCTCTCCTTACGTCAGTTATACGAGTCTGTGACGCTGGCTTTGCAACATCTTGCGTGCCTTTAGGCTCGCCGCGACCAACACTTGCCACGAACTGACCACAAAACATGGAGGCGGCCGGGGCTTGAACCCCGGGACCTTTCACATGCAAAGCGAACGCTCTACCCAACTGAGCTACGCCCCCCAAGCACAACCAAACTGCGCTGTTCTCCATTCTTTACTACTCTTATGTGCACGGACACGATGAGTTGGTTGGTTTGCAGGGCTGAAGGGAACAGAGTACAAAAGGCGCGGACGCGTTCATATACACAAGAGTTCCAAGTAGTTTCGATGCTCTGGTATTACGACTGCAAATTCCGTCCGTTTTTAACGTCTTAAATTGAAGGGGGCAGTCACAAGTTGCTCTGTTTTCACTCCATGTCGACAATCACACAGCACCTGAGGGTAACAAGCACATCTGAAGCCCCATTGTGCCACTCGACTGTTCATGCCAACTCACTGCCCTCGCACTTTACTACTGTGTACCACTCTTGTCGTCCAACTGCAAAAGACTGGGCCACAACAAGTTTCCGCGTCTCCATTGCACTGCGCAAACTACGAAACGCTCCCCAAACATGGCACTCACCCATGCAGACGAACTTTTTTCCGACTTTACACGACGCTCACGCCAACGCTCACGCTAGTGACAGCCTTATTTAGAGCTTGACGTCGCGCCCAAGCGAGTGAGCACAATTTCGCCGACGGCTTAGGGCCGCCCCACCTAGTGTGGCTGCCTCGGTGTCTGCAGGCAGCGAGGGGCTGCAAGCTTCCCCGTATTCGCGCCTATGTCACCTCTGCTTGCTTGTCAGAGACAGAGTATCGCAAAACATACAACTCACTCCATGAATTGATTGCTACGGCATCTGTCATCAGCAGTCACAACTAGCAACACCAGTAGCAGCCGACTGCACGTAAAGAATTGGAATGTGCAGTGGGATTTTTGTGAATTCGGCGCAAGGCTGATCTTTCCGACATACGTTTGAGAATCTTATGGAACACGTGTACTGTTTCTAAATTAAGTGTAGTGGTGGGAGGAGGGTTACTTCCTGCGCATTACAGCACGCTTGCCAATTGTGGCTGCTAATCGTTCGCTTCGTATCTGCCTTGACACATTTTCTGGCTGTGAATTATTCCACTTGCATGGCAGTGTGCGCATGTTGGTGTGTTAAAAATTCTGGAGGCGCTGGGTATCGATCCCAGTACCTCTCGCATGCTAAGCGAGCGCTCTACCATCTGAGCTACGACCCCCTGCTGACGAACTGCGCTACATACAGCCATATCAATTGCACAGACCCTTGCACTCCAATTATTCCGCAGACAAACACTACTCTCAATGTGTCTGTGAGGGTGTCTTTCAGGTTTCCTGGATTCTGTATCGAATCGTAGTCGGCCAAAATCAAAGTGGCACCGCACGACGTCGAAAATAGCGTTCGGCCAACGCTCTGAGGTAGACGAAAGTGTTGTTCACTCTCTAGACTTCACTGAGGTTAGGCCGTTTTACCTAAGGCAGATTTGCACTCGATGACACCTCGACAACAGCCGGTCCTCACATTTACGTCTTGCTCTCCTTACGTCAGTATACGAGTCTGTGACGCTGGCTTTGCAACATCTTGCGTGCCTTTAGGCTCGCCGCGACCAACACTTGCCACGAACTGACCACAAAACATGGAGGCGCCGGGGCTTGAACCCGGGACCTTTCACATGCAAAGCGAACGCTCTACCAACTGAGCTACGCCCCCAAGCACAACCAAACTGCGCTGTTCTCCATTCTTTACTACTCTTATGTGCACGGACACGATGGTTGGTTGGTTTGCAGGGCTGAAGGGAACAGAGTACAAAGGCGCGGACGCGTTCATATACACAAGAGTTCCAAGTAGTTTCGATGCTCTGGTATTACGACTGCAAATTCCGTCCGTTTTTAACGTCTTAATTGAAGGGGCAGTCACAAGTTGCTCTGTTTTCACTCCATGTCGACAATCACACAGCACCTGAGGTAACAAGCACATCTGAAGCCCCATTGTGCACTCGACTGTTCATGCCAACTCACTGCCTCGCACTTTACTACTGTGTACCACTCTTGTCGTCCAACTGCAAAAGACTGGGCCACAACAAGTTTCCGCGTCTCCATTGCACTGCGCAAACTACGAAACGCTCCCCAAACATGGCACTCACCCATGCAGACGACTTTTCCGACTTTACACGACGCTCACGCAACGCTCACGCTAGTGACAGCCTTATTTAGAGCTTGACGTCGCGCCCAAGCGAGTGAGCACATTTCGCCGACGGCTTAGGCCGCCCACCTAGTGTGGCTGCTCGGTGTCTGCAGGCAGCGAGGGGCTGCAAGCTTCCCGTATTCGCGCCTATGTCACCTCTGCTTGCTTGTCAGAGACAGAGTATCGCAAAACATACAACTCACTCCATGAATTGATTGCTACGGCATCTGTCATCAGCAGTCACAACTAGCAACACCAGTAGCAGCCGACTGCACGTAAAGAATTGGAATGTGCAGTGGGATTTTTGTGAATTCGGCGCAAGGCTGATCTTTCCGACATACGTTTGAGAATCTTATGGGAACACGTGTACTGTTTCTAAATTAAGTGTAGTGGTGGGAGGAGGGTACTTCCTGCGCATTACAGCACGCTTGCCAATTGTGGCTGCTAATCGTTCGCTCGTATCTGCCTTGACACATTTTCTGGCTGTGAATTATTCCACTTGCATGGCAGTGTGCGCATGTTGGTGTGTTAAAAATTCTGGAGGCGCTGGGTATCGATCCCAGTACCTCTCGCATGCTAAGCGAGCGCTCTACCATCTGAGCTACGCCCCCTGCTGACGAACTGCGCTACATACAGCCATATCAATTGCACAGACCCTTGCACTCCAATTATTCCGCAGACAAACACTACTCTCAATGTGTCTGTGAGGGTGTCTTTCAGGTTTCCTGGATTCTGTATCGAATCGTAGTCGGCCAAAATCAAAGTGGCACGCACGACGTCGAAAATAGCGTTCGGCCAACGCTCTGAGGTAGACGAAAGTGTTGTTCACTCTCTAGACTTCACTGAGGTTAGGCCGTTTTACCTAAGGCAGATTTGCACTCGATGACACCTCGACAACAGCCGGTCCTCACATTTACGTCTTGCTCTCCTTACGTCAGTATACGAGTCTGTGACGCTGGCTTTGCAACATCTTGCGTGCCTTTAGGCTCGCCGCGACCAACACTTGCCACGAACTGACCACAAAACATGGAGGCGCCGGGGCTTGAACCCGGGACCTTTCACATGCAAAGCGAACGCTCTACCAACTGAGCTACGCCCCCAAGCACAACCAAACTGCGCTGTTCTCCATTCTTTACTACTCTTATGTGCACGGACACGATGGTTGGTTGGTTTGCAGGGCTGAAGGGAACAGAGTACAAAGGCGCGGACGCGTTCATATACACAAGAGTTCCAAGTAGTTTCGATGCTCTGGTATTACGACTGCAAATTCCGTCCGTTTTTAACGTCTTAAATTGAAGGGGCAGTCACAAGTTGCTCTGTTTTCACTCCATGTCGACAATCACACAGCACCTGAGGTAACAAGCACATCTGAAGCCCCATTGTGCACTCGACTGTTCATGCCAACTCACTGCCTCGCACTTTACTACTGTGTACCACTCTTGTCGTCCAACTGCAAAAGACTGGGCCACAACAAGTTTCCGCGTCTCCATTGCACTGCGCAAACTACGAAACGCTCCCCAAACATGGCACTCACCCATGCAGACGACTTTTCCGACTTTACACGACGCTCACGCAACGCTCACGCTAGTGACAGCCTTATTTAGAGCTTGACGTCGCGCCCAAGCGAGTGAGCACATTTCGCCGACGGCTTAGGCCGCCCACCTAGTGTGGCTGCTCGGTGTCTGCAGGCAGCGAGGGGCTGCAAGCTTCCCGTATTCGCGCCTATGTCACCTCTGCTTGCTTGTCAGAGACAGAGTATCGCAAAACATACAACTCACTCCATGAATTGATTGCTACGGCATCTGTCATCAGCAGTCACAACTAGCAACACCAGTAGCAGCCGACTGCACGTAAAGAATTGGAATGTGCAGTGGGATTTTTGTGAATTCGGCGCAAGGCTGATCTTTCCGACATACGTTTGAGAATCTTATGGGAACACGTGTACTGTTTCTAAATTAAGTGTAGTGGTGGGAGGAGGGTACTTCCTGCGCATTACAGCACGCTTGCCAATTGTGGCTGCTAATCGTTCGCTCGTATCTGCCTTGACACATTTTCTGGCTGTGAATTATTCCACTTGCATGGCAGTGTGCGCATGTTGGTGTGTTAAAAATTCTGGAGGCGCTGGGTATCGATCCCAGTACCTCTCGCATGCTAAGCGAGCGCTCTACCATCTGAGCTACGCCCCCTGCTGACGAACTGCGCTACATACAGCCATATCAATTGCACAGACCCTTGCACTCCAATTATTCCGCAGACAAACACTACTCTCAATGTGTCTGTGAGGGTGTCTTTCAGGTTTCCTGGATTCTGTATCGAATCGTAGTCGGCCAAAATCAAAGTGGCACGCACGACGTCGAAAATAGCGTTCGGCCAACGCTCTGAGGTAGACGAAAGTGTTGTTCACTCTCTAGACTTCACTGAGGTTAGGCCGTTTTACCTAAGGCAGATTTGCACTCGATGACACCTCGACAACAGCCGGTCCTCACATTTACGTCTTGCTCTCCTTACGTCAGTATACGAGTCTGTGACGCTGGCTTTGCAACATCTTGCGTGCCTTTAGGCTCGCCGCGACCAACACTTGCCACGAACTGACCACAAAACATGGAGGCGCCGGGGCTTGAACCCGGGACCTTTCACATGCAAAGCGAACGCTCTACCAACTGAGCTACGCCCCCAAGCACAACCAAACTGCGCTGTTCTCCATTCTTTACTACTCTTATGTGCACGGACACGATGGTTGGTTGGTTTGCAGGGCTGAAGGGAACAGAGTACAAAGGCGCGGACGCGTTCATATACACAAGAGTTCCAAGTAGTTTCGATGCTCTGGTATTACGACTGCAAATTCCGTCCGTTTTTAACGTCTTAAATTGAAGGGGCAGTCACAAGTTGCTCTGTTTTCACTCCATGTCGACAATCACACAGCACCTGAGGTAACAAGCACATCTGAAGCCCCATTGTGCACTCGACTGTTCATGCCAACTCACTGCCTCGCACTTTACTACTGTGTACCACTCTTGTCGTCCAACTGCAAAAGACTGGGCCACAACAAGTTTCCGCGTCTCCATTGCACTGCGCAAACTACGAAACGCTCCCCAAACATGGCACTCACCCATGCAGACGACTTTTCCGACTTTACACGACGCTCACGCAACGCTCACGCTAGTGACAGCCTTATTTAGAGCTTGACGTCGCGCCCAAGCGAGTGAGCACATTTCGCCGACGGCTTAGGCCGCCCACCTAGTGTGGCTGCTCGGTGTCTGCAGGCAGCGAGGGGCTGCAAGCTTCCCGTATTCGCGCCTATGTCACCTCTGCTTGCTTGTCAGAGACAGAGTATCGCAAAACATACAACTCACTCCATGAATTGATTGCTACGGCATCTGTCATCAGCAGTCACAACTAGCAACACCAGTAGCAGCCGACTGCACGTAAAGAATTGGAATGTGCAGTGGGATTTTTGTGAATTCGGCGCAAGGCTGATCTTTCCGACATACGTTTGAGAATCTTATGGGAACACGTGTACTGTTTCTAAATTAAGTGTAGTGGTGGGAGGAGGGTACTTCCTGCGCATTACAGCACGCTTGCCAATTGTGGCTGCTAATCGTTCGCTCGTATCTGCCTTGACACATTTTCTGGCTGTGAATTATTCCACTTGCATGGCAGTGTGCGCATGTTGGTGTGTTAAAAATTCTGGAGGCGCTGGGTATCGATCCCAGTACCTCTCGCATGCTAAGCGAGCGCTCTACCATCTGAGCTACGCCCCCTGCTGACGAACTGCGCTACATACAGCCATATCAATTGCACAGACCCTTGCACTCCAATTATTCCGCAGACAAACACTACTCTCAATGTGTCTGTGAGGGTGTCTTTCAGGTTTCCTGGATTCTGTATCGAATCGTAGTCGGCCAAAATCAAAGTGGCACGCACGACGTCGAAAATAGCGTTCGGCCAACGCTCTGAGGTAGACGAAAGTGTTGTTCACTCTCTCTAGACTTCACTGAGGTTAGGCCGTTTTACCTAAGGCAGATTTGCACTCGATGACACCTCGACAACAGCCGGTCCTCACATTTACGTCTTGCTCTCCTTACGTCAGTATACGAGTCTGTGACGCTGGCTTTGCAACATCTTGCGTGCCTTTAGGCTCGCCGCGACCAACACTTGCCACGAACTGACCACAAAACATGGAGGCGCCGGGGCTTGAACCCGGGACCTTTCACATGCAAAGCGAACGCTCTACCAACTGAGCTACGCCCCCAAGCACAACCAAACTGCGCTGTTCTCCATTCTTTACTACTCTTATGTGCACGGACACGATGGTTGGTTGGTTTGCAGGGCTGAAGGGAACAGAGTACAAAGGCGCGGACGCGTTCATATACACAAGAGTTCCAAGTAGTTTCGATGCTCTGGTATTACGACTGCAAATTCCGTCCGTTTTTAACGTCTTAAATTGAAGGGGCAGTCACAAGTTGCTCTGTTTTCACTCCATGTCGACAATCACACAGCACCTGAGGTAACAAGCACATCTGAAGCCCCATTGTGCACTCGACTGTTCATGCCAACTCACTGCCTCGCACTTTACTACTGTGTACCACTCTTGTCGTCCAACTGCAAAAGACTGGGCCACAACAAGTTTCCGCGTCTCCATTGCACTGCGCAAACTACGAAACGCTCCCCAAACATGGCACTCACCCATGCAGACGACTTTTCCGACTTTACACGACGCTCACGCAACGCTCACGCTAGTGACAGCCTTATTTAGAGCTTGACGTCGCGCCCAAGCGAGTGAGCACATTTCGCCGACGGCTTAGGCCGCCCACCTAGTGTGGCTGCTCGGTGTCTGCAGGCAGCGAGGGGCTGCAAGCTTCCCGTATTCGCGCCTATGTCACCTCTGCTTGCTTGTCAGAGACAGAGTATCGCAAAACATACAACTCACTCCATGAATTGATTGCTACGGCATCTGTCATCAGCAGTCACAACTAGCAACACCAGTAGCAGCCGACTGCACGTAAAGAATTGGAATGTGCAGTGGGATTTTTGTGAATTCGGCGCAAGGCTGATCTTTCCGACATACGTTTGAGAATCTTATGGGAACACGTGTACTGTTTCTAAATTAAGTGTAGTGGTGGGAGGAGGGTACTTCCTGCGCATTACAGCACGCTTGCCAATTGTGGCTGCTAATCGTTCGCTCGTATCTGCCTTGACACATTTTCTGGCTGTGAATTATTCCACTTGCATGGCAGTGTGCGCATGTTGGTGTGTTAAAAATTCTGGAGGCGCTGGGTATCGATCCCAGTACCTCTCGCATGCTAAGCGAGCGCTCTACCATCTGAGCTACGCCCCCTGCTGACGAACTGCGCTACATACAGCCATATCAATTGCACAGACCCTTGCACTCCAATTATTCCGCAGACAAACACTACTCTCAATGTGTCTGTGAGGGTGTCTTTCAGGTTTCCTGGATTCTGTATCGAATCGTAGTCGGCCAAAATCAAAGTGGCACGCACGACGTCGAAAATAGCGTTCGGCCAACGCTCTGAGGTAGACGAAAGTGTTGTTCACTCTCTAGACTTCACTGAGGTTAGGCCGTTTTACCTAAGGCAGATTTGCACTCGATGACACCTCGACAACAGCCGGTCCTCACATTTACGTCTTGCTCTCCTTACGTCAGTATACGAGTCTGTGACGCTGGCTTTGCAACATCTTGCGTGCCTTTAGGCTCGCCGCGACCAACACTTGCCACGAACTGACCACAAAACATGGAGGCGCCGGGGCTTGAACCCGGGACCTTTCACATGCAAAGCGAACGCTCTACCAACTGAGCTACGCCCCCAAGCACAACCAAACTGCGCTGTTCTCCATTCTTTACTACTCTTATGTGCACGGACACGATGGTTGGTTGGTTTGCAGGGCTGAAGGGAACAGAGTACAAAGGCGCGGACGCGTTCATATACACAAGAGTTCCAAGTAGTTTCGATGCTCTGGTATTACGACTGCAAATTCCGTCCGTTTTTAACGTCTTAAATTGAAGGGGCAGTCACAAGTTGCTCTGTTTTCACTCCATGTCGACAATCACACAGCACCTGAGGTAACAAGCACATCTGAAGCCCCATTGTGCACTCGACTGTTCATGCCAACTCACTGCCTCGCACTTTACTACTGTGTACCACTCTTGTCGTCCAACTGCAAAAGACTGGGCCACAACAAGTTTCCGCGTCTCCATTGCACTGCGCAAACTACGAAACGCTCCCCAAACATGGCACTCACCCATGCAGACGACTTTTCCGACTTTACACGACGCTCACGCAACGCTCACGCTAGTGACAGCCTTATTTAGAGCTTGACGTCGCGCCCAAGCGAGTGAGCACATTTCGCCGACGGCTTAGGCCGCCCACCTAGTGTGGCTGCTCGGTGTCTGCAGGCAGCGAGGGGCTGCAAGCTTCCCGTATTCGCGCCTATGTCACCTCTGCTTGCTTGTCAGAGACAGAGTATCGCAAAACATACAACTCACTCCATGAATTGATTGCTACGGCATCTGTCATCAGCAGTCACAACTAGCAACACCAGTAGCAGCCGACTGCACGTAAAGAATTGGAATGTGCAGTGGGATTTTTGTGAATTCGGCGCAAGGCTGATCTTTCCGACATACGTTTGAGAATCTTATGGGAACACGTGTACTGTTTCTAAATTAAGTGTAGTGGTGGGAGGAGGGTACTTCCTGCGCATTACAGCACGCTTGCCAATTGTGGCTGCTAATCGTTCGCTCGTATCTGCCTTGACACATTTTCTGGCTGTGAATTATTCCACTTGCATGGCAGTGTGCGCATGTTGGTGTGTTAAAAATTCTGGAGGCGCTGGGTATCGATCCCAGTACCTCTCGCATGCTAAGCGAGCGCTCTACCATCTGAGCTACGCCCCCTGCTGACGAACTGCGCTACATACAGCCATATCAATTGCACAGACCCTTGCACTCCAATTATTCCGCAGACAAACACTACTCTCAATGTGTCTGTGAGGGTGTCTTTCAGGTTTCCTGGATTCTGTATCGAATCGTAGTCGGCCAAAATCAAAGTGGCACGCACGACGTCGAAAATAGCGTTCGGCCAACGCTCTGAGGTAGACGAAAGTGTTGTTCACTCTCTAGACTTCACTGAGGTTAGGCCGTTTTACCTAAGGCAGATTTGCACTCGATGACACCTCGACAACAGCCGGTCCTCACATTTACGTCTTGCTCTCCTTACGTCAGTATACGAGTCTGTGACGCTGGCTTTGCAACATCTTGCGTGCCTTTAGGCTCGCCGCGACCAACACTTGCCACGAACTGACCACAAAACATGGAGGCGCCGGGGCTTGAACCCGGGACCTTTCACATGCAAAGCGAACGCTCTACCAACTGAGCTACGCCCCCAAGCACAACCAAACTGCGCTGTTCTCCATTCTTTACTACTCTTATGTGCACGGACACGATGGTTGGTTGGTTTGCAGGGCTGAAGGGAACAGAGTACAAAGGCGCGGACGCGTTCATATACACAAGAGTTCCAAGTAGTTTCGATGCTCTGGTATTACGACTGCAAATTCCGTCCGTTTTTAACGTCTTAAATTGAAGGGGCAGTCACAAGTTGCTCTGTTTTCACTCCATGTCGACAATCACACAGCACCTGAGGTAACAAGCACATCTGAAGCCCCATTGTGCACTCGACTGTTCATGCCAACTCACTGCCTCGCACTTTACTACTGTGTACCACTCTTGTCGTCCAACTGCAAAAGACTGGGCCACAACAAGTTTCCGCGTCTCCATTGCACTGCGCAAACTACGAAACGCTCCCCAAACATGGCACTCACCCATGCAGACGACTTTTCCGACTTTACACGACGCTCACGCAACGCTCACGCTAGTGACAGCCTTATTTAGAGCTTGACGTCGCGCCCAAGCGAGTGAGCACATTTCGCCGACGGCTTAGGCCGCCCACCTAGTGTGGCTGCTCGGTGTCTGCAGGCAGCGAGGGGCTGCAAGCTTCCCGTATTCGCGCCTATGTCACCTCTGCTTGCTTGTCAGAGACAGAGTATCGCAAAACATACAACTCACTCCATGAATTGATTGCTACGGCATCTGTCATCAGCAGTCACAACTAGCAACACCAGTAGCAGCCGACTGCACGTAAAGAATTGGAATGTGCAGTGGGATTTTTGTGAATTCGGCGCAAGGCTGATCTTTCCGACATACGTTTGAGAATCTTATGGGAACACGTGTACTGTTTCTAAATTAAGTGTAGTGGTGGGAGGAGGGTACTTCCTGCGCATTACAGCACGCTTGCCAATTGTGGCTGCTAATCGTTCGCTCGTATCTGCCTTGACACATTTTCTGGCTGTGAATTATTCCACTTGCATGGCAGTGTGCGCATGTTGGTGTGTTAAAAATTCTGGAGGCGCTGGGTATCGATCCCAGTACCTCTCGCATGCTAAGCGAGCGCTCTACCATCTGAGCTACGCCCCCTGCTGACGAACTGCGCTACATACAGCCATATCAATTGCACAGACCCTTGCACTCCAATTATTCCGCAGACAAACACTACTCTCAATGTGTCTGTGAGGGTGTCTTTCAGGTTTCCTGGATTCTGTATCGAATCGTAGTCGGCCAAAATCAAAGTGGCACGCACGACGTCGAAAATAGCGTTCGGCCAACGCTCTGAGGTAGACGAAAGTGTTGTTCACTCTCTAGACTTCACTGAGGTTAGGCCGTTTTACCTAAGGCAGATTTGCACTCGATGACACCTCGACAACAGCCGGTCCTCACATTTACGTCTTGCTCTCCTTACGTCAGTATACGAGTCTGTGACGCTGGCTTTGCAACATCTTGCGTGCCTTTAGGCTCGCCGCGACCAACACTTGCCACGAACTGACCACAAAACATGGAGGCGCGCGGGCTTGAACCCGGGACCTTTCACATGCAAAGCGAACGCTCTACCAACTGAGCTACGCCCCCAAGCACAACCAAACTGCGCTGTTCTCCATTCTTTACTACTCTTATGTGCACGGACACGATGGTTGGTTGGTTTGCAGGGCTGAAGGGAACAGAGTACAAAGGCGCGGACGCGTTCATATACACAAGAGTTCCAAGTAGTTTCGATGCTCTGGTATTACGACTGCAAATTCCGTCCGTTTTTAACGTCTTAAATTGAAGGGGCAGTCACAAGTTGCTCTGTTTTCACTCCATGTCGACAATCACACAGCACCTGAGGTAACAAGCACATCTGAAGCCCCATTGTGCACTCGACTGTTCATGCCAACTCACTGCCTCGCACTTTACTACTGTGTACCACTCTTGTCGTCCAACTGCAAAAGACTGGGCCACAACAAGTTTCCGCGTCTCCATTGCACTGCGCAAACTACGAAACGCTCCCCAAACATGGCACTCACCCATGCAGACGACTTTTCCGACTTTACACGACGCTCACGCAACGCTCACGCTAGTGACAGCCTTATTTAGAGCTTGACGTCGCGCCCAAGCGAGTGAGCACATTTCGCCGACGGCTTAGGCCGCCCACCTAGTGTGGCTGCTCGGTGTCTGCAGGCAGCGAGGGGCTGCAAGCTTCCCGTATTCGCGCCTATGTCACCTCTGCTTGCTTGTCAGAGACAGAGTATCGCAAAACATACAACTCACTCCATGAATTGATTGCTACGGCATCTGTCATCAGCAGTCACAACTAGCAACACCAGTAGCAGCCGACTGCACGTAAAGAATTGGAATGTGCAGTGGGATTTTTGTGAATTCGGCGCAAGGCTGATCTTTCCGACATACGTTTGAGAATCTTATGGGAACACGTGTACTGTTTCTAAATTAAGTGTAGTGGTGGGAGGAGGGTACTTCCTGCGCATTACAGCACGCTTGCCAATTGTGGCTGCTAATCGTTCGCTCGTATCTGCCTTGACACATTTTCTGGCTGTGAATTATTCCACTTGCATGGCAGTGTGCGCATGTTGGTGTGTTAAAAATTCTGGAGGCGCTGGGTATCGATCCCAGTACCTCTCGCATGCTAAGCGAGCGCTCTACCATCTGAGCTACGCCCCCTGCTGACGAACTGCGCTACATACAGCCATATCAATTGCACAGACCCTTGCACTCCAATTATTCCGCAGACAAACACTACTCTCAATGTGTCTGTGAGGGTGTCTTTCAGGTTTCCTGGATTCTGTATCGAATCGTAGTCGGCAAAATCAAAGTGGCACGCACGACGTCGAAAATAGCGTTCGGCCAACGCTCTGAGGTAGACGAAAGTGTTGTTCACTCTCTAGACTTCACTGAGGTTAGGCCGTTTTAACCTAAGGCAGATTTGCACTCGATGACACCTCGACAACAGCCGGTCCTCACATTTACGTCTTGCTCTCCTTACGTCAGTATACGAGTCTGTGACGCTGGCTTTGCAACATCTTGCGTGCCTTTAGGCTCGCCGCGACCAACACTTGCCACGAACTGACCACAAAACATGGAGGCGCCGGGGCTTGAACCCGGGACCTTTCACATGCAAAGCGAACGCTCTACCAACTGAGCTACGCCCCCCAAGCACAACCAAACTGCGCTGTTCTCCATTCTTTACTACTCTTATGTGCACGGACACGATGGTTGGTTGGTTTGCAGGGCTGAAGGGAACAGAGTACAAAGGCGCGGACGCGTTCATATACACAAGAGTTCCAAGTAGTTTCGATGCTCTGGTATTACGACTGCAAATTCCGTCCGTTTTTAACGTCTTAAATTGAAGGGGCAGTCACAAGTTGCTCTGTTTTCACTCCATGTCGACAATCACACAGCACCTGAGGTAACAAGCACATCTGAAGCCCCATTGTGCACTCGACTGTTCATGCCAACTCACTGCCTCGCACTTTACTACTGTGTACCACTCTTGTCGTCCAACTGCAAAAGACTGGGCCACAACAAGTTTCCGCGTCTCCATTGCACTGCGCAAACTACGAAAACGCTCCCCAAACATGGCACTCACCCATGCAGACGACTTTTCCGACTTTACACGACGCTCACGCAACGCTCACGCTAGTGACAGCCTTATTTAGAGCTTGACGTCGCGCCCAAGCGAGTGAGCACATTTCGCCGACGGCTTAGGCCGCCCACCTAGTGTGGCTGCTCGGTGTCTGCAGGCAGCGAGGGGGCTGCAAGCTTCCCGTATTCGCGCCTATGTCACCTCTGCTTGCTTGTCAGAGACAGAGTATCGCAAAACATACAACTCACTCCATGAATTGATTGCTACGGCATCTGTCATCAGCAGTCACAACTAGCAACACCAGTAGCAGCCGACTGCACGTAAAGAATTGGAATGTGCAGTGGGATTTTTGTGAATTCGGCGCAAGGCTGATCTTTCCGACATACGTTTGAGAATCTTATGGGAACACGTGTACTGTTTCTAAATTAAGTGTAGTGGTGGGAGGAGGGTACTTCCTGCGCATTACAGCACGCTTGCCAATTGTGGCTGCTAATCGTTCGCTCGTATCTGCCTTGACACATTTTCTGGCTGTGAATTATTCCACTTGCATGGCAGTGTGCGCATGTTGGTGTGTTAAAAATTCTGGAGGCGCTGGGTATCGATCCCAGTACCTCTCGCATGCTAAGCGAGCGCTCTACCATCTGAGCTACGCCCCCCTGCTGACGAACTGCGCTACATACAGCCATATCAATTGCACAGACCCTTGCACTCCAATTATTCCGCAGACAAACACTACTCTCAATGTGTCTGTGAGGGTGTCTTTCAGGTTTCCTGGATTCTGTATCGAATCGTAGTCGGCCAAAATCAAAGTGGCACGCACGACGTCGAAAATAGCGTTCGGCCAACGCTCTGAGGTAGACGAAAGTGTTGTTCACTCTCTAGACTTCACTGAGGTTAGGCCGTTTTACCTAAGGCAGATTTGCACTCGATGACACCTCGACAACAGCCGGTCCTCACATTTACGTCTTGCTCTCCTTACGTCAGTATACGAGTCTGTGACGCTGGCTTTGCAACATCTTGCGTGCCTTTAGGCTCGCCGCGACCAACACTTGCCACGAACTGACCACAAAACATGGAGGCGCCGGGGCTTGAACCCGGGACCTTTCACATGCAAAGCGAACGCTCTACCAACTGAGCTACGCCCCCAAGCACAACCAAACTGCGCTGTTCTCCATTCTTTACTACTCTTATGTGCACGGACACGATGGTTGGTTGGTTTGCAGGGCTGAAGGGAACAGAGTACAAAGGCGCGGACGCGTTCATATACACAAGAGTTCCAAGTAGTTTCGATGCTCTGGTATTACGACTGCAAATTCCGTCCGTTTTTAACGTCTTCAATTGAAGGGGCAGTCACAAGTTGCTCT
>NW_026048018.1:0-112473 GCF_023864345.2 Schistocerca serialis cubense
TGGCCCTGAAAAGGGCCGTTTTTTGTTTGTGCGGTGCGGTGCGGTGCGGTGCCGCGGCGCGGTTTAGGCGCGCTCGCCGCGGATGCGGCGCGCGAGCTGGATGTCCTTGGGCATGATGGTGACGCGCTTGGCGTGGATTGCGCACAGGTTGGTGTCTTCGAAGAGGCCGACGAGGTAGGCCTCGCTGGCCTCCTGCAGGGCCATGACTGCGGAGCTCTGGAAGCGCAGGTCGGTCTTGAAGTCCTGGGCGATCTCGCGCACTAGGCGCTGGAATGGCAGCTTGCGGATGAGCAGCTCTGTGCTCTTCTGGTAGCGCCTGATTTCTCGCAGGGGCGACGGTGCCCGGCCCTGTAGCGGTGGGGCTTCTTGACGCCTCCGGTGGCGGGCGCGCTCTTCCTCGCCGCCTTGGTGGCGAGCTGTTTGCGCGGCGCCTTTCCGCCGGTGGACTTGCGGGCCGTTTGCTTTGTGCGGGCCATAGCGGTAGCGGTAGCGGAGCGGCGTGCGTGGAGGTTAGGTGCGGCGCGGCGTCCGGTGCTGCCTAGACAACGGGCCCGCGCGCCTCCGTGCTGCGCTTATATGCCCTCGGTTGCGCGTGGTGGGGGGAGGGCGGGCCAGAGTCTATATAGGGGGGCGGGCGGGCGCGCTGGGCGCAGACCGTAGGCCGACTCGCCAGCCGCTGCAGCTGCTGTTTGTGCACGTTTTGCTTTGCCCCGAGGAAGGAAGGATGACAGGCCGCGGCAAGGGAGGAAAGGGGCTCGGCAAGGGTGGCGCCAAGCGGCACCGCAAGGTGTTGCGCGACAACATCCAGGGCATCACGAAGCCCGCCATCCGCCGCCTGGCTCGCAGGGGCGGCGTGAAGCGCATCTCTGGTCTGATCTACGAGGAGACCCGCGGGGTGCTGAAGGTGTTCCTGGGAGAACGTGATCCGCGACGCGGTGACGTACACTGAGCACGCCAAGCGCAAGACTGTGACGGCCATGGACGTGGTGTACGCCCTGAAGAGGCAGGGGCGCACCCTGTACGGTTTCGGCGGTTAGGCTGCGTCGCAGCGGGCGCTGGCCTTCCCGCGGCCGTGCTTGTGGGTGGGAGAGACTAGAAAACGGCCCTTTTCAGGGCCACCACACTGTTCGGAAGTTGAAAAGTGCGAAAGAGTCTGTGTTGTTGTTGCTGCGTGTGTGCGCTGTGTTGTTTGTTTCTTTCCGTTTGAGCGACGTGATGTGGCTGGGAGGGGGAGAAGGAAAGGAAACGTGTCATGTGGCTGGCTGGCTGTGTGTGTGTGAGAGTGGAGCTGCTTCGTTTGTGTTTGTTATTGTGTGTCTTTGTATCGATCGCGATGGAGATGGCGGGCTGTGTGTTGTTGTGCGAGAGGCGGTGATTATTTGCTTGCGTGGTTTGGCTCTGTGTGTTAGGCGTGTGGGCATAGGCGGCCGGATCAGCTGTTTCGTTCGTGTCGACGGCCGTTGCGGCGCGCGGGAGTGGAGGGCGGTGTGTCGACACGCCTCCCTTTAACAATGGTCATTATTGCTGCCGTTGTCGTTTGGAAGGCGACTGCGACCGTGCAAAATGTGTGTGTGTGTGTGTGTTGGGCCACACGGGCTGTGTGGACGACAAGATGGCGGACGTGCGCCGGCGGCGGCTGTGCTGTGAAAGTGCAAAGTTAAAAACAAAACAAGGTGCGGCGAGGACGACTGAAATTTTGCTTTGGACGTAGGTTTGTGTGGTGGCCCTGAAAAGGGCCGATTGTTGTGGGCCGAGCCGAGCCGGCAAAGCGCGTTGCGTGCAGGGGAGCACGCGGCGCTGCGATTGCCTGGCCTCCTTTAGGCCTTCTTCTCGGTCTTCTTTGGCAGCAGGACGGCCTGGATGTTGGGCAGGACACCACCCTGTGCGATGGTGACGCCCGACAGGAGCTTGTTGAGCTCCTCGTCGTTGCGGATGGCAAGCTGCAGGTGGCGCGGGATGATGCGCGTCTTCTTGTTGTCGCGGGCCGCGTTTCCGGCCAGCTCGAGCACCTCAGCCGCGAGGTACTCCATGACGGCGGCGAGGTAGACGGGCGCCCCGGCGCCGACGCGCTCTGCGTAGTTTCCCTTGCGCAGGAGGCGGTGGATTCTGCCGACCGGGAACTGGAGCCCAGCCCTGCTTGAGCGGGACTTTGACTTGCCCTTGACTTTGCCTCCCTTTCCGCGTCCGGACATGGCGATTGGGCTAGCGACGGTGCACACGAAACGGAAACGAAAACGACCGGTGCGAGCGGCAGCGAGTCGAGCAGCGGAGTGCGTGCCGGCGCAGCAGGGGTGGGGGTGCTTTATGGGCTCGGGTGCGGCGGCCGGTTGCGCGCGCGCCCCATTGGTCGGCGGCCGCAACAGGGCGAGCTGGTAAAGGTGCGGCGGCGGCTGGCGGCGGGTGCCACTGTGTGGGGAGACGCTGACTAGAGCGGAGCGCTTGCTACTGGTGTTGCTGCTGCCGTACGTTCGTTCGAGATGCCGCCCAAGACTAGCGGGAAGGCCGCCAAGAAGGCTGGCAAGGCGCAGAAGAACATTTCGAAGGGCGACAAGAAGAAGAAGCGCAAGAGGAAGGAGAGCTATGCCATCTACATCTACAAGGTGCTGAAGCAGGTGCACCCTGACACGGGCATCTCGTCGAAGGCGATGAGCATCATGAACAGCTTCGTGAACGACATTTTCGAGCGCATTGCGGCCGAGGCTTCTCGCCTGGCGCACTACAACAAGCGCTCGACCATCACGTCCCGCGAGATCCAGACCGCTGTGCGGCTGTTGCTGCCTGGCGAGCTGGCCAAGCACGCCGTGAGCGAGGGCACGAAGGCGGTGACAAAGTACACGAGCTCCAAGTAAGGAGGTGGCTCTGGAATGGAAGGATGGAGAAGGCTCCTCCGTTGCGAGAGCGGCAAAACGGCCCTTTTCAGGGCCACCAACTTGCCTTTTGCGGGAAGGGCGGAATTGTTGTTGTTGTTTGTGTGGACGGCTGTGATGTATGTGTGCATTTTGATTGTGGGCGCGTCAAAGCGTGTTGCGGGGTACGGCCACGAGGTTGGTCGCCGTGGCGTGGAATGGTGGCACGCCTCGTTGGAGTGGTTTTGACCCATTGGTGTTGGGGTGTGTGTGTGTGTGTTACCTGTCTGCGAGGGGGGACAGTGCGATCGGCGACTTTTGTGTCGCCGTAACGACGGCCGTTTGCGGGTTTGTTTTTTTGCACATCATACATGGCGAGGGTGAAATGTGAAATGTTTTTGTTTGGTTGTTTTTGCCGCCCACTATTCCCTTTGCCGTACGCCGAGTTTGACAATGGTGCGACGCAACTGCAGCGTGGAGGTGTGTGAGTGACGTTGAAATGAACGTGCCATTAAGACGCATTGTTGTTGTATTGTACTGTACGTGTACGGCGACACGCACGATGATGTACCATTCGACTCTGATTTTTGATAGCCGTGTCTGACTGATTGCGTACGACGCACGCACACCGATGTCGTCATTCAAGATGCACGCGTGTCCAGTGCAGTACAGTAAGCGCGACGCTAGACGACGACGACGGCGGCGGCGGTCGTTTGTTTGGCGAATGTCTGTACACGTGTTTGTCTGTGTCCATCCGGTATGTATGTATTTGTTTGTTTGAAAGTGTTTTGTGTGTCGGTGACGTGGTCCGATCCGTCGCCCCCTGAGTAACTGTCGATCGGCGCGATAGACCGGCGTCACGCAACTGAACCGAAGTCTTGGGCACACCCGTCATACTGTTGTACACCGTCGCGCTGAGAACGGTAACGAAAGGTTGACTTTGATCGGTCGAATGTCTGGGCAGAACGTGAGGAATGAGGCAAGAGTGCAAGGAGGAAAGGACAGAGGGGGGGCAAAAGAGAGAGGAAGGGAAAAAGGGGAGAAACGCATTCGTAGAGCAACGGAACGTTCCCGCGTCGGAGGCGTATTGGAGCCGCACTGAAATGCGTTTAACGGCGGCGCGGCTGCAAGTGTCTGCCGTGGTGAACGTTACCTTTGACGGCTGCATTGGGCTTTTGCCTTTGCTTTTGCTTTTGCTTTTGCTTTTGCTTTCGCTTTCGCTTTCCCGGATGTACGTAACGTTTGTTGATATGGTTCTGAGGAAGAGTGTATGACAGTGCCGTGCCGTCCATGTTCGTGTGCCCTCCCATTGTGTGTATGCTATTGTCTGTGTACTTGAATGATGTATGTAGGTGTTGGTGGACATGTTGTACCAGTGGGGGGAAATGGATCGTCGATAGTTGCCGTCACTCTGTCACGGTCGAGATGACGCACCCTCCGTACAGAAAGGTGTCGAGAAAGTGAGTGTGTGTGTGTGTGTGTGCGTGCGTCCGTGAATTGGCAGTGTTTGGAGGTGGGCGTGCCCTGCATGTGGCCCGGAAGGCTGTTCGTTTGGCGGTAGTGTTGTGTGGACAGGGGAGGGGCATGCGTAACGCTGCTGGCATGGCATTTCGGGAGATGGGAGGGGGCAAACGAGGAGCGGCGGCCAAAGACGGGACGGGGAGGGGCGCGGTGTGGGTGGCTTGCGCCTGTGCTCGGCGTTGTGGTTTGTGCAAAAGAGGAGGAGAAAAACAATGAGTTGCCAGGGAGGGGAGCGGTGTTGTGTTGTGGTTGTCGTGGTGTAGCCGCAGACGCGGCTGTCAGTGAACGTGGCGAGACGGACGGATATGCGCGGAGGGGCGGGGGCGGCGCATTTCGCCGGTGCCGTGCCGTGCCTGAAAGCCGCGTGGTCGCTGTGTTGTTGGTGGCGTGGGGGCGAGGAGAGTACCGTACGGGTGTGCTTGTGCGCCGGAAATGGCACACTGCGCCTGCCCGTCTTGGAGGCTGATGGCTGTGGTGTGGAAATGGGGCGCGGTGATGTTGAAGCAGTTGAAGAACAGAAAAGAAACCAAGAAAACGGAAGGCGTGATGCGGCGGTGGTGGTGAGAGCGGGAAAAACAAAACAACAAAAAAAAAAAAAAAACAACAAAAAAAAAAGAAGGAAAAACAACAAGAAACAAAAAAGAACACAAAACGTCTATCAATATTAAAATGTAAATGGAAATGGAAATGGACCCAGGTATAACCTCCCTGCACAAATAGCAGAGAGTCCGATGATAATAAAAATGTGCCAGAAGAATGTTAACGTCCCTACAAAACAAACCCAACGATAAGATTAATGAAAGAATGAACCGTATGTAACATTGCAACAGACATAATGAAACGTGATAAATTGTATAAGGGCAGCAGCGTTGACCTTTGGCCCTGTATTCAGAATAAAAAGAGCCAAAGATCGTTACCCCAATGAAAAAGACACTGAAACACGTATGTAATGTAACATAGCAGCGATGGCGAGACATTGTAGCATCTGGACCAGAGAGTTTGCGCTGGACCGCGCGAGTGTTGCGAGCGGTTCTCAGTCAGTCAGTCAGTCAGTCAGTCAGTCGTTGCGAGTCTGTAGCTCTGTCTAGTTGAGGGCTGTACTCTGTCAGTAGTCGTCGCGTGCAGTACGCTAATAGTCGTCATGCAGAGCGGTCGGTCAGTAGTAGCAGCCGAGTGCGGTTGTGTGATGTAGGCGGTCGGCAACACTGGTCAAGATGGTGAATAAGGTATACTGTCAATTAATATAATCATTAGATAATGAAGAATTTTATTTATTGTAATTATTCTCCAACAAGTTCCCCAATAATAATTTCTATTTCAAAAGCATTTTTCAAACATTTAATTTTTTTATTGAACTAAAGAGTTCGTTGCACTTCACATTTCATTCCACTTCTTTGAAGAAAAATGTCACTAAAATCACAAAAAAAAGAGAATATTATTATTTGCAATGCAGTTCCTCCAAGCGCTGCGCAACAACAAGAGCAGAAATGTGACATCCATTTATTCTGAGGTAAGACTTTAAATTCTGATTGTTTTGCACAGGGCCAAAGACCGATATTTCGGTTTAATTGAAGTTTCCTGTCGCTGAACGGACTTTAAATGTTGTGAAGAATTTATATTTGAGTCAGATTGCGAATTTCACATTTTTGTTGCCATTTTCAATACCTCTCATTGTGGGCGAGGTTACAATTAGCGCAATGTCCATTAGCGTCCGTAAATAACATTGTCCATTAGTTTAAAATTTGCGGGGAGGTTACAACACACACAAAAAACAAAAAAAAAAAAAAAAAAAAAAAAAAAAAATTGCATTTATATCCGCCCCTCAATTGTAGATACCCCTTACACAGCTGTGTGCAATGAATGAGTGCTGGCTGGTAATGAATTGCACTCCTTGGAGGGAAATGCCATAGGAAGTAGTCTTTAAAAAGTGAATGTTTTTCGTTAAAAGACAAGAGTTACTTTAGAAAAAAGTAATAGTGGGGCTTTTGTTTGTTGTTGAACAAAATAAGTACAATGAACATACGTTATCAGATTTGCGCAATGCAGCTTCACACTACCTTTTGATTATAACACAATATACTATACATCGTCCCGAACCGTGACCAGAGTCGCGAGACGAGCAGAGCACGCCGCCGACGCCCGCTCAGTACAACCGTCCACCCGCTACTACTGTCGACCGACTACTACCTCTCCCGACTCGCGCTACAATATATATAACAACTGTTCCTGGCGACCCGGTGCGTGCCACTACTGTCGTCTGGCGCGGTCCAAGCGCCGACTAGCAACGATAAATAACTCTCTGGTCAGACAGAGATGCTGTCATGCCTCGCCATCGCTCTGGTAATGAATACGTAGGTGTTGCAGCGTGCGTACCACCGGAACACGCAGTGGCGGAGCCAAAGACTGTGTTGTCGAGGTCGAGTGCGAGCGGGAAGAGAGGCAGCGCCGGCACGGAGATGCAAGCGAGCGCGAGACGCACGGGGGCTGCGGCGTGGCGCGTTTGCGGTGGGCGCCTTTGGTGGCAACGGCCGGGACAAGCAGCGGTGTATGGTGTGGTGCGGGGCGGACAGGGGCGGCGCGACGACGGCATGGGGGCGAAAACGGGACGGGGGACGGCGGATGTTGAGAGGCGTCACGCGCGGACAGGACACAGACACAGAGAGACACACAGATTGGAAAGGGAGGGTGCGCGGTAGTAGTTGGGAATGTGCGTACCGTGCGGGATGGGAGTGGGCGAGGAACACGGTCGTGGCCCCTGTTTTGGGTGCGTGTGGTGACGTCGGTGTGTTGTGGGAAGGGAAGGTGCTGTGGCGGCGGCGCGTAATGGGCGTAGGCCGAAAAGAGAAAGGAACGTGGGCAGTGTGTTGGCAAGCGTCGGTTCGACTGCGACGTTGATGGGCAGGGCAGGGCAAGGTTAATGGTGGTAGGAGTAGGCTTGTGGGCGCAAAAAATCTGCCGCTGCAGGCGGTGCCGTAACCGCCATGGCTGGAAGGAGAGAGGGCCAAAGAAAGAAAGAAAGAAGAAAACAAAAAAAACAAAAAAAAGGAGGGGGGGGGGGGGGCGAAAGTGGAGAGGCGGTGGTGTGAGAAGGGCGGGGGCGGAAGGAAGGCAGGAAGGACAAGAGGCGAGGCGACGGCTTGCTTTGTGTACCGGTCGGTCTCTGGCTATGCTTCGTTTTCTGCAGCAGGGTCGGTGCGCGGCGTGGCTCGCGGCAGTGGGAACGCCTGGCGGCTGGACGGCCAGCAATGCGGTTGGATGGGCGGCCACAGCACCGCACCTGTGCCCGAGGAGGAGACGCTGGCGGCGGGCCCTGAGGTGAGGCCGGCTCGGCTGGGGCTGTGGATGTGTAGGTGTGCGCCGCTGCTGCAACAACGAGTAAAAACGCGAGAAGAAGGGGTGGCGGTAGAGAGGGAGAAAAAAAAAAAAAAAAAGGTCGTTGTTGTGTTGATGCGCAGGCAGACGCGTACAGAGAGACGAGCCCGGTCTGCAGCAGGGTGTGGCCGTGCCGAGTGCAGAGCAGCGGCGGCCCGGTTCGGTTCGGTTCGGCCCGGCCCGGCGGGCCGCGCTGTTGTCGCGGACGTGAGCGCCCCCTGGCGGGTGGCCGGAGGCGGCGCGGCGTGTTGGACGTGTGGCTGGTGGCAGTGCACAATTTGCGAGTGGCTGGCGGTGTGGTGTGGCGGTTGGCGCGTCGGGCGGCGGAGAGAGAGAGGGAGGAGAGGTATGTGTTGCGGGCGCCCTTTGCTGCGCTGCGTCGTTGCGTGTGCCGTACAGGGCGGGCGCTTGTCGACTGTGTGGGCGGTGTGGCGAATTGGCGTGAAACGGCTGCCGAGAGGTGTGTGGTAGCGAGCCGGTCGGTGTCAGTGCGAAGGGGAATGTGCGTGCGTTTGGCGGTTTCGGTGTGCTTTTTGCGGCGTGAGAGTGGGAATTAGTGGGGCCGGCTGTTGTGTTGGTTCCTTGTGTCTTGTGTCGCGTAGCTTGATGGCAACGTGGAAGGACGCCGGTTTCGTTTCGAGCCTTGCGTGTGGTTGTCGACGTTGACTGGTTGGCGTGTGCCGATGCACGTGCATGTGTGGGTCGCGAGTGCGTTTTTGGCTGGCTGTGTGTGTGTGTGTGTGTTTTGGGGGGGAAGGGGGAGGCGGTGGTGGAAGTGCAGTCGTTGCCACGGGCGTCGTCGGGTGGGGCTGGGGCTGTGCGTCGTGGCGGAAAGGTGGTAGGTTGCGGGAAGCGAGCCCGTCGTTGACGGTGTCGCGTGAGTTGTGAATCGAGTGGGGCGCGGGGCGCGGGACAGGAGCAGCGTGCCGCTGCGTCGTGGTCGTCAGCAGAGGCTGTGCGTGTGCTTGTCCTTTTTGTGGGCGGTTCGTGCGAGGCGTTTTTGTTTTGTGTTGCCCTAGTTGTTAGTTTATTTTGTTTGTGTTTGTTATTTTGAGACGACGACTGGTTGGTGGCGTGCGCGCGAAGTGGCGGTGTGCGCTTCCCGTGTCGTTTGTGTTGTTTTGTTTTTGTGTGTTTTTTTTTGTGTTTTGCACTGGGCCCCGGGTGGGTGGGTGGGTGGGTGGGTGCGTGTGTGTCGATTGCCGGCTGGCGAAAGGTGCGCCATCGGCGGGGTGGGTCGCCGGCACAAGTAGAGGCGGCGGCGTTGTTGCTGTTGTTGTGTGGTGTTTGTTTTGTTCGGCTGTGTCGGCGAGCTGTGTTGCGGTGCGTGTGAATGGTGGTGCAAAAGTGCTGGCGTTGGGGCTGCGGCTGCGACGGCGGCGAGCCGCGGGCGCGCATGATAGTGATGTTGTGAACAGCGGCTGTGTACGGTAGTGGTGTTGTTGTAGCACGACGTGCATCCGGGCCGGCGCGGAAAGCGCAGTTGCGGGCGGTTGCCCTTCGGTGCCAGCCATGTCGCGTGAACGGCGGGTTGCTCTGGTGTCGACACGTGGTGCTCTGGGTTGTTGTGTGGTGCCCTTTGGCCGGTGGGGGTGGTTCGCGTGTGTCTGGTTCGCGCTCGGTATCTGGTCGTGGTCGTGCTGCTCCCCCGTCTGTCGGCGGTTTTCGACGTCGTCTGTACGTTTTTGTTCGTTTGCGGCGTGCCTGCCGACGTCGTCCCGTCGCGACCTTTCAACCGAAAGTGTGGCGCCCGAAGGTGAACGAACGTAACCCTGACCTCGGCGCTTTACGCTGAGCCGAGCGAACCGAACCTAACCCGTGGTGTGGCGAGGTGAGCTCAGCCTGTGAGCCCCTAACGTCTACGTAAGGTAAGCTGTCCGGCTCACGCCTCACGTTTGAACGCTTTTTTTTTTTTTTTTTTAACCTACGTTTGACGCTTCTTAACCTAGCACTGACCCCTTAACCTAACGTGTAACCTAACCTAACCTAGCCTGTGACGCCTGACGTGTTTGAATGCTTAACCTAAGTTTGACGCTTAACCTAACCCAAGTCCCCTTAACCTAACCCACGTCCACCTAACCTAACCTAACCTAACCTAACCTAGACGTGTAAACGTAATGTGTAACGCGTAACGTGTAAGGTCGGCTGTCGTGTGTGCTGACGGCAGATTGGGTTGGTCTGTAGATTCGGATTGCGGTTTGCCTCGGTCGAGGGGTTGGGTCGGAAGCGGCGAGGGGCGGCGGCGCCTGTTGCGCAGGCGGCGTCCGTTTGCGGCGGGCAATTGTTGAAGAAACGGCTGTGAATGTTGGCGGGCGAGAGGAGGAGGACGGCGCGCGATGTGGCCCGACGGCTGCGGGCCGATCGGGAAACGGCGGGAGGGCGACGGAAGGCGATGGGGCGGCGGAGGCGCGTTTGCACGGCCGTCATCGCCGCACGCCTCGGCTTGTGTGGCTGTGGCGCCGGCCGCGCTGGCCGGGCTGCCGCGGCGACGGTGTGGGAGTTTTGCCGAAGGTTTGGCCATTGTGGCGGGTCGTCGGCTGGGGCTGTGGGGGCGGCATTTGGGCGGGGGCGGCGATTCTCGGCGGGCCGACCCAGGCTGTAGCGCGCGGTAGCTGCAGTTTGGCCGTGGTTTGCGGCGCTGCCGTGGCGACTGGTTGGCGACTGTGGTGTGGCTGTGTGTAGCCCCATCCTCGGTGGTTTGAAAGGCGCGGGCGGTTGTGGCGCAGGTTTGGGGCTGCTCCGCACAGGCTGTCGGACGTTGGGCGGTAGCAAGCGCGGGAGGCGCGGCGCGGCGGCGCGCAGAGTGGCGGCCGCTCTCTCGGCCGTCCGCGCCCGCCCGCGACACTGGCTGGGCCTTGTGATTCTCTGCTCTGCTGCTGTGCTGTGCTTGCGTGCCTGCCTGCCGTCCCGCTCGCTCTCGCTCTCGCTGTGTGTTACGCGCGTCGTCGAAATGGCAGATCAGGCGGCTACGAACGAGACTGCTGCGGCACCCGCCGCCACCGGCACTACGAAGAAGGCCAAGTCTGCGTCGTCTGCGAAGAAGCCGCGCGCCAAGCCTGCGCACCCGCGCACCTCTGAGATGGTGACGGCCGCCATCAAGAGTCTGAAGGAGCGCGGCGGGTCGTCGCTGCAGGCGATCAAGAAGTACATAGCGGCGCACTACAAGCTGGACGCGGAGAAGCTGGCGCCGTTTATCAAGAAGTACCTCAAGTCGGCCGTCGTGGCGGGCGAGCTGGTGCAGACGAAGGGGAAGGGCGCGTCCGGCTCGTTCAAGCTTGCCGGCGCCGGCGGCGGGGGGGCGGCCGAGGGCGGCAAGGCTCGTGCTGGCGGTGCCAAGAAGAAGCGCGCCGCTCCGGCCAGCAAGGAGAAGAAGGGCGCCCGTGCGGCCGGCGCAAAGAAGGCTGGTGGCGTGAAGGCGGCGACCGGTCGGAAGGCGGGCGCCGCCAAGAAGGCGTCTGCGGCGTCGGCCGCTCCCGCGGGTGCGAAGAAGGCGGCTGCGGCCAAGCCGGCCAAGGCCAAGTCGCCGTCGAAGGCGAAGAAGGCCGCCAAGGTTCCGACGAAGAAGCCGAAGGCGCCGCGCCCGAAGAAGGCGACGACGCCGTCTAAGGCGAAGGCTTCGCCCAAGAAGAAGAAGTAGAGTAGAGGAGAAAGAGATGGGAGAAAGGAAGGGTTTGGCGCTTGACTCCGTCGTCCCCACCCCCCGTCGTCGTCTAGTGGCGCGCAAGAGACGCGCGGCCCAAAACGGCCCTTCTCAGGGCCATCAAAGCACGTCGGGGAAGGTTTTGATTGTCGTGTAGCGTCTGGTGTGGGTGTCTGTCTGTCTGGCGTTTCTGTATGCCCGTGGGGATGCTGTTTGCGTGCCGTGGTGGTTGGATTGCGGGGGTCGGTGGCGGGTGTGGGCGGCGGTAGCGGTAAGCGGTGTTGTTGTTGTTGTTGTTGTTGTCGTGGTTGATTGTCGCCGTGTTTGTGGCGGCGGCCGACGGTTGTGGTTTTCTGTCACGTTGTTTTGTTTGAATACGTTGGTTGGCTTGCCTGCGTTCGTTCTTCTCGGATGTCTGTCTTGTCGAGTCGTGTCTGGTCTTTGTTTTGTTTCTTTGTGTGTGTGTGTTATGTTTTGCAACGGGGGGCACGTTGAGATGTGGAAGGAGTCGGCGGGGGATTTCGGTGGCGTGTAGAGCGAGCGAGCGCGCCTGCCTGGCCGTTGGCCGTCGGAGTTGGAGTGCGGGTTTTTTTTGTTTTCGAAACGAAAGCGGCGGCCGGCCAGCCACCCGTGCGGTGTGACGTCGGCCGTTGGGTATTGTGCGCTTTGAGCGCCGGGGAGGGATGATGTGTGATTGTTGCGCGCTGCTAGCAGGCAGGCAGAGTGAGCGGGTGTGGCGGACGGACGGGAAGTGGTGGTTTTTGTTTTTGGGTTGCGGGGCGAGAGGCAGGCGACCGACAAAGTTTGCTCGCGACGGAGAGATGTTAGTGGCCCTGAAAAGGGCCGTTTTTGTTTGTGCGGTGCGGTGCGGTGCTGCGGCGCGGTTTAGGCGCGCTCGCCGCGGATGCGGCGCGCGAGCTGGATGTCCTTGGGCATGATGGTGACGCGCTTGGCGTGGATTGCGCACAGGTTGGTGTCTTCGAAGAGGCCGACGAGGTAGGCCTCGCTGGCCTCCTGCAGGGCCATGACTGCGGAGCTCTGGAAGCGCAGGTCGGTCTTGAAGTCCTGGGCGATCTCGCGCACTAGGCGCTGGAATGGCAGCTTGCGGATGAGCAGCTCTGTGCTCTTCTGGTAGCGCCTGATTTCTCGCAGGGCGACGGTGCCCGGCCTGTAGCGGTGGGGCTTCTTGACGCCTCCGGTGGCGGGCGCGCTCTTCCTCGCCGCCTTGGTGGCGAGCTGTTTGCGCGGCGCCTTTCCGCCGGTGGACTTGCGGGCCGTTTGCTTTGTGCGGGCCATAGCGGTAGCGGTAGCGGAGCGGCGTGCGTGGAGGTTAGGTGCGGCGCGGCGTCCGGTGCTGCCTAGACAACGGGCCCGCGCGCCTCCGTGCTGCGCTTATATGCCCTCGGTTGCGCGTGGTGGGGGGAGGGCGGGCCAGAGTCTATATAGGGGGGCGGCGGGCGCGCTGGGCGCAGACCGTAGCCGACTCGCCAGCCGCTGCAGCTGCTGTTTGTGCACGTTTTGCTTTGCCCGAGGAAGGAAGGATGACAGGCCGCGGCAAGGGAGGAAAGGGGCTCGGCAAGGGTGGCGCCAAGCGGCACCGCAAGGTGTTGCGCGACAACATCCAGGGCATCACGAAGCCCGCCATCCGCCGCCTGGCTCGCAGGGGCGGCGTGAAGCGCATCTCTGGTCTGATCTACGAGGAGACCCGCGGGGTGCTGAAGGTGTTCCTGGAGAACGTGATCCGCGACGCGGTGACGTACACTGAGCACGCCAAGCGCAAGACTGTGACGGCCATGGACGTGGTGTACGCCCTGAAGAGGCAGGGGCGCACCCTGTACGGTTTCGGCGGTTAGGCTGCGTCGCAGCGGGCGCTGGCCTTCCCGCGGCCGTGCTTGTGGGTGGGAGAGACTAGAAAACGGCCCTTTTCAGGGCCACCACACTGTTCGGAAGTTGAAAAGTGCGAAAGAGTCTGTGTTGTTGTTGCTGCGTGTGTGCGCTGTGTTGTTTGTTTCTTTCCGTTTGAGCGACGTGATGTGGCTGGGAGGGGAGAAGGAAAGGAAACGTGTCATGTGGCTGGCTGGCTGTGTGTGTGTGAGAGTGGAGCTGCTTCGTTTGTGTTTGTTATTGTGTGTCTTTGTATCGATCGCGATGGAGATGGCGGGCTGTGTGTTGTTGTGCGAGAGGCGGTGATTATTTGCTTGCGTGGTTTGGCTCTGTGTGTTAGGCGTGTGGGCATAGGCGGCCGGATCAGCTGTTTCGTTCGTGTCGACGGCCGTTGCGGCGCGCGGGAGTGGAGGGCGGTGTGTCGACACGCCTCCCTTTAACAATGGTCATTATTGCTGCCGTTGTCGTTTGGAAGGCGACTGCGACCGTGCAAAATGTGTGTGTGTGTGTGTGTTGGGCCACACGGGCTGTGTGGACGACAAGATGGCGGACGTGCGCCGGCGGCGGCTGTGCTGTGAAAGTGCAAAGTTAAAAACAAAACAAGGTGCGGCGAGGACGACTGAAATTTTGCTTTGGACGTAGGTTTGTGTGGTGGCCCTGAAAAGGGCCGATTGTTGTGGGCCGAGCCGAGCCGGCAAAGCGCGTTGCGTGCAGGGGAGCACGCGGCGCTGCGATTGCCTGGCCTCCTTTAGGCCTTCTTCTCGGTCTTCTTTGGCAGCAGGACGGCCTGGATGTTGGGCAGGACACCACCCTGTGCGATGGTGACGCCCGACAGGAGCTTGTTGAGCTCCTCGTCGTTGCGGATGGCAAGCTGCAGGTGGCGCGGGATGATGCGCGTCTTCTTGTTGTCGCGGGCCGCGTTTCCGGCCAGCTCGAGCACCTCAGCCGCGAGGTACTCCATGACGGCGGCGAGGTAGACGGGCGCCCCGGCGCCGACGCGCTCTGCGTAGTTTCCCTTGCGCAGGAGGCGGTGGATTCTGCCGACCGGGAACTGGAGCCCAGCCCTGCTTGAGCGGGACTTTGACTTGCCCTTGACTTTGCCTCCCTTTCCGCGTCCGGACATGGCGATTGGGCTAGCGACGGTGCACACGAAACGGAAACGAAAACGACCGGTGCGAGCGGCAGCGAGTCGAGCAGCGGAGTTCGTGCCGGCGCAGCAGGGGTGGGGGTGCTTTATGGGCTCGGGTGCGGCGGCCGGTTGCGCGCGCGCCCCATTGGTCGGCGGCCGCAACAGGGCGAGCTGGTAAAGGTGCGGCGGCGGCTGGCGGCGGGTGCCACTGTGTGGGGAGACGCTGACTAGAGCGGAGCGCTTGCTACTGGTGTTGCTGCTGCCGTACGTTCGTTCGAGATGCCGCCCAAGACTAGCGGGAAGGCCGCCAAGAAGGCTGGCAAGGCGCAGAAGAACATTTCGAAGGGCGACAAGAAGAAGAAGCGCAAGAGGAAGGAGAGCTATGCCATCTACATCTACAAGGTGCTGAAGCAGGTGCACCCTGACACGGGCATCTCGTCGAAGGCGATGAGCATCATGAACAGCTTCGTGAACGACATTTTCGAGCGCATTGCGGCCGAGGCTTCTCGCCTGGCGCACTACAACAAGCGCTCGACCATCACGTCCCGCGAGATCCAGACCGCTGTGCGGCTGTTGCTGCCTGGCGAGCTGGCCAAGCACGCCGTGAGCGAGGGCACGAAGGCGGTGACAAAGTACACGAGCTCCAAGTAAGGAGGTGGCTCTGGAATGGAAGGATGGAGAAGGCTCCTCCGTTGCGAGAGCGGCAAAACGGCCCTTTTCAGGGCCACCAACTTGCCTTTTGCGGGAAGGGCGGAATTGTTGTTGTTGTTTGTGTGGACGGCTGTGATGTATGTGTGCATTTTGATTGTGGGCGCGTCAAAGCGTGTTGCGGGGTACGGCCACGAGGTTGGTCGCCGTGGCGTGGAATGGTGGCACGCCTCGTTGGAGTGGTTTTGACCCATTGGTGTTGGGGTGTGTGTGTGTGTGTTACCTGTCTGCGAGGGGGGACAGTGCGATCGGCGACTTTTGTGTCGCCGTAACGACGGCCGTTTGCGGGTTTGTTTTTTTGCACATCATACATGGCGAGGGTGAAATGTGAAATGTTTTTGTTTGGTTGTTTTTGCCGCCCACTATTCCCTTTGCCGTACGCCGAGTTTGACAATGGTGCGACGCAACTGCAGCGTGGAGGTGTGTGAGTGACGTTGAAATGAACGTGCCATTAAGACGCATTGTTGTTGTATTGTACTGTACGTGTACGGCGACACGCACGATGATGTACCATTCGACTCTGATTTTTGATAGCCGTGTCTGACTGATTGCGTACGACGCACGCACACCGATGTCGTCATTCAAGATGCACGCGTGTCCAGTGCAGTACAGTAAGCGCGACGCTAGACGACGACGACGGCGGCGGCGGTCGTTTGTTTGGCGAATGTCTGTACACGTGTTTGTCTGTGTCCATCCGGTATGTATGTATTTGTTTGTTTGAAAGTGTTTTGTGTGTCGGTGACGTGGTCCGATCCGTCGCCCCCTGAGTAACTGTCGATCGGCGCGATAGACCGGCGTCACGCAACTGAACCGAAGTCTTGGGCACACCCGTCATACTGTTGTACACCGTCGCGCTGAGAACGGTAACGAAAGGTTGACTTTGATCGGTCGAATGTCTGGGCAGAACGTGAGGAATGAGGCAAGAGTGCAAGGAGGAAAGGACAGAGGGGGGGCAAAAGAGAGAGGAAGGGAAAAAGGGGAGAAACGCATTCGTAGAGCAACGGAACGTTCCCGCGTCGGAGGCGTATTGGAGCCGCACTGAAATGCGTTTAACGGCGGCGCGGCTGCAAGTGTCTGCCGTGGTGAACGTTACCTTTGACGGCTGCATTGGGCTTTTGCCTTTGCTTTTGCTTTTGCTTTTGCTTTTGCTTTCGCTTTCGCTTTCCCGGATGTACGTAACGTTTGTTGATATGGTTCTGAGGAAGAGTGTATGACAGTGCCGTGCCGTCCATGTTCGTGTGCCCTCCCATTGTGTGTATGCTATTGTCTGTGTACTTGAATGATGTATGTAGGTGTTGGTGGACATGTTGTACCAGTGGGGGGAAATGGATCGTCGATAGTTGCCGTCACTCTGTCACGGTCGAGATGACGCACCCTCCGTACAGAAAGGTGTCGAGAAAGTGAGTGTGTGTGTGTGTGTGTGCGTGCGTCCGTGAATTGGCAGTGTTTGGAGGTGGGCGTGCCCTGCATGTGGCCCGGAAGGCTGTTCGTTTGGCGGTAGTGTTGTGTGGACAGGGGAGGGGCATGCGTAACGCTGCTGGCATGGCATTTCGGGAGATGGGAGGGGGCAAACGAGGAGCGGCGGCCAAAGACGGGACGGGGAGGGGCGCGGTGTGGGTGGCTTGCGCCTGTGCTCGGCGTTGTGGTTTGTGCAAAAGAGGAGGAGAAAAACAATGAGTTGCCAGGGAGGGGAGCGGTGTTGTGTTGTGGTTGTCGTGGTGTAGCCGCAGACGCGGCTGTCAGTGAACGTGGCGAGACGGACGGATATGCGCGGAGGGGCGGGGGCGGCGCATTTCGCCGGTGCCGTGCCGTGCCTGAAAGCCGCGTGGTCGCTGTGTTGTTGGTGGCGTGGGGGCGAGGAGAGTACCGTACGGGTGTGCTTGTGCGCCGGAAATGGCACACTGCGCCTGCCCGTCTTGGAGGCTGATGGCTGTGGTGTGGAAATGGGGCGCGGTGATGTTGAAGCAGTTGAAGAACAGAAAAGAAACCAAGAAAACGGAAGGCGTGATGCGGCGGTGGTGGTGAGAGCGGGAAAAACAAAACAACAAAAAAAAAAAAAACAACAAAAAAAAAAGAAGGAAAAACAACAAGAAACAAAAAAGAACACAAAACGTCTATCAATATTAAAATGTAAATGGAAATGGAAATGGACCCAGGTATAACCTCCCTGCACAAATAGCAGAGAGTCCGATGATAATAAAAATGTGCCAGAAGAATGTTAACGTCCCTACAAAACAAACCCAACGATAAGATTAATGAAAGAATGAACCGTATGTAACATTGCAACAGACATAATGAAACGTGATAAATTGTATAAGGGCAGCAGCGTTGACCTTTGGCCCTGTATTCAGAATAAAAAGAGCCAAAGATCGTTACCCCAATGAAAAAGACACTGAAACACGTATGTAATGTAACATAGCAGCGATGGCGAGACATTGTAGCATCTGTGACCAGAGAGTTTGCGCTGGACCGCGCGAGTGTTGCGAGCGGTTCTCAGTCAGTCAGTCAGTCAGTCAGTCAGTCGTTGCGAGTCTGTAGCTCTGTCTAGTTGAGGGCTGTACTCTGTCAGTAGTCGTCGCGTGCAGTACGCTAATAGTCGTCATGCAGAGCGGTCGGTCAGTAGTAGCAGCCGAGTGCGGTTGTGTGATGTAGGCGGTCGGCAACACTGGTCAAGATGGTGAATAAGGTATACTGTCAATTAATATAATCATTAGATAATGAAGAATTTTATTTATTGTAATTATTCTCCAACAAGTTCCCCAATAATAATTTCTATTTCAAAAGCATTTTTCAAACATTTAATTTTTTTATTGAACTAAAGAGTTCGTTGCACTTCACATTTCATTCCACTTCTTTGAAGAAAAATGTCACTAAAATCACAAAAAAAAGAGAATATTATTATTTGCAATGCAGTTCCTCCAAGCGCTGCGCAACAACAAGAGCAGAAATGTGACATCCATTTATTCTGAGGTAAGACTTTAAATTCTGATTGTTTTGCACAGGGCCAAAGACCGATATTTCGGTTTAATTGAAGTTTCCTGTCGCTGAACGGACTTTAAATGTTGTGAAGAATTTATATTTGAGTCAGATTGCGAATTTCACATTTTTGTTGCCATTTTCAATACCTCTCATTGTGGGCGAGGTTACAATTAGCGCAATGTCCATTAGCGTCCGTAAATAACATTGTCCATTAGTTTAAAATTTGCGGGGAGGTTACAACACACACAAAAAACAAAAAAAAAAAAAAAAAAAATTGCATTTATATCCGCCCCTCAATTGTAGATACCCCTTACACAGCTGTGTGCAATGAATGAGTGCTGGCTGGTAATGAATTGCACTCCTTGGAGGGAAATGCCATAGGAAGTAGTCTTTAAAAAGTGAATGTTTTTCGTTAAAAGACAAGAGTTACTTTAGAAAAAAGTAATAGTGGGGCTTTTGTTTGTTGTTGAACAAAATAAGTACAATGAACATACGTTATCAGATTTGCGCAATGCAGCTTCACACTACCTTTTGATTATAACACAATATACTATACATCGTCCCGAACCGTGACCAGAGTCGCGAGACGAGCAGAGCACGCCGCCGACGCCCGCTCAGTACAACCGTCCACCCGCTACTACTGTCGACCGACTACTACCTCTCCCGACTCGCGCTACAATATATATAACAACTGTTCCTGGCGACCCGGTGCGTGCCACTACTGTCGTCTGGCGCGGTCCAAGCGCCGACTAGCAACGATAAATAACTCTCTGGTCAGACAGAGATGCTGTCATGCCTCGCCATCGCTCTGGTAATGAATACGTAGGTGTTGCAGCGTGCGTACCACCGGAACACGCAGTGGCGGAGCCAAAGACTGTGTTGTCGAGGTCGAGTGCGAGCGGGAAGAGAGGCAGCGCCGGCACGGAGATGCAAGCGAGCGCGAGACGCACGGGGGCTGCGGCGTGGCGCGTTTGCGGTGGGCGCCTTTGGTGGCAACGGCCGGGACAAGCAGCGGTGTATGGTGTGGTGCGGGGCGGACAGGGGCGGCGCGACGACGGCATGGGGGCGAAAACGGGATGGGGGACGGCGGATGTTGAGAGGCGTCACGCGCGGACAGGACACAGACACAGAGAGACACACAGATTGGAAAGGGAGGGTGCGCGGTAGTAGTTGGGAATGTGCGTACCGTGCGGGATGGGAGTGGGCGAGGAACACGGTCGTGGCCCCTGTTTTGGGTGCGTGTGGTGACGTCGGTGTGTTGTGGGAAGGGAAGGTGCTGTGGCGGCGGCGCGTAATGGGCGTAGGCCGAAAAGAGAAAGGAACGTGGGCAGTGTGTTGGCAAGCGTCGGTTCGACTGCGACGTTGATGGGCAGGGCAGGGCAAGGTTAATGGTGGTAGGAGTAGGCTTGTGGGCGCAAAAAATCTGCCGCTGCAGGCGGTGCCGTAACCGCCATGGCTGGAAGGAGAGAGGGCCAAAGAAAGAAAGAAAGAAGAAAACAAAAAAAACAAAAAAAAGGAGGGGGGGGGGGGCGAAAGTGGAGAGGCGGTGGTGTGAGAAGGGCGGGGGCGGAAGGAAGGCAGGAAGGACAAGAGGCGAGGCGACGGCTTGCTTTGTGTACCGGTCGGTCTCTGGCTATGCTTCGTTTTCTGCAGCAGGGTCGGTGCGCGGCGTGGCTCGCGGCAGTGGGAACGCCTGGCGGCTGGACGGCCAGCAATGCGGTTGGATGGGCGGCCACAGCACCGCACCTGTGCCCGAGGAGGAGACGCTGGCGGCGGGCCCTGAGGTGAGGCCGGCTCGGCTGGGGCTGTGGATGTGTAGGTGTGCGCCGCTGCTGCAACAACGAGTAAAAACGCGAGAAGAAGGGGTGGCGGTAGAGAGGGAGAAAAAAAAAAAAAAAAAAGGTCGTTGTTGTGTTGATGCGCAGGCAGACGCGTACAGAGAGACGAGCCCGGTCTGCAGCAGGGTGTGGCCGTGCCGAGTGCAGAGCAGCGGCGGCCCGGTTCGGTTCGGTTCGGCCCGGCCCGGCGGGCCGCGCTGTTGTCGCGGACGTGAGCGCCCCCTGGCGGGTGGCCGGAGGCGGCGCGGCGTGTTGGACGTGTGGCTGGTGGCAGTGCACAATTTGCGAGTGGCTGGCGGTGTGGTGTGGCGGTTGGCGCGTCGGGCGGCGGAGAGAGAGAGGGAGGAGAGGTATGTGTTGCGGGCGCCCTTTGCTGCGCTGCGTCGTTGCGTGTGCCGTACAGGGCGGGCGCTTGTCGACTGTGTGGGCGGTGTGGCGAATTGGCGTGAAACGGCTGCCGAGAGGTGTGTGGTAGCGAGCCGGTCGGTGTCAGTGCGAAGGGGAATGTGCGTGCGTTTGGCGGTTTCGGTGTGCTTTTTGCGGCGTGAGAGTGGGAATTAGTGGGGCCGGCTGTTGTGTTGGTTCCTTGTGTGTCTTGTGTCGCGTAGCTTGATGGCAACGTGGAAGGACGCCGGTTTCGTTTCGAGCCTTGCGTGTGGTTGTCGACGTTGACTGGTTGGCGTGTGCCGATGCACGTGCATGTGTGGGTCGCGAGTGCGTTTTTGGCTGGCTGTGTGTGTGTGTGTGTGTTTTGGGGGGGAAGGGGGAGGCGGTGGTGGAAGTGCAGTCGTTGCCACGGGCGTCGTCGGGTGGGGCTGGGGCTGTGCGTCGTGGCGGAAAGGTGGTAGGTTGCGGGAAGCGAGCCCGTCGTTGACGGTGTCGCGTGAGTTGTGAATCGAGTGGGGCGCGGGGCGCGGGACAGGAGCAGCGTGCCGCTGCGTCGTGGTCGTCAGCAGAGGCTGTGCGTGTGCTTGTCCTTTTTGTGGGCGGTTCGTGCGAGGCGTTTTTGTTTTGTGTTGCCCTAGTTGTTAGTTTATTTTGTTTGTGTTTGTTATTTTGAGACGACGACTGGTTGGTGGCGTGCGCGCGAAGTGGCGGTGTGCGCTTCCCGTGTCGTTTGTGTTGTTTTGTTTTTGTGTGTTTTTTTTGTGTTTTGCACTGGGCCCCGGGTGGGTGGGTGGGTGGGTGGGTGCGTGTGTGTCGATTGCCGGCTGGCGAAAGGTGCGCCATCGGCGGGGTGGGTCGCCGGCACAAGTAGAGGCGGCGGCGTTGTTGCTGTTGTTGTGTGGTGTTTGTTTTGTTCGGCTGTGTCGGCGAGCTGTGTTGCGGTGCGTGTGAATGGTGGTGCAAAAGTGCTGGCGTTGGGGCTGCGGCTGCGACGGCGGCGAGCCGCGGGCGCGCATGATAGTGATGTTGTGAACAGCGGCTGTGTACGGTAGTGGTGTTGTTGTAGCACGACGTGCATCCGGGCCGGCGCGGAAAGCGCAGTTGCGGGCGGTTGCCCTTCGGTGCCAGCCATGTCGCGTGAGCGGCGGGTTGCTCTGGTGTCGACACGTGGTGCTCTGGGTTGTTGTGTGGTGCCCTTTGGCCGGTGGGGGTGGTTCGCGTGTGTCTGGTTCGCGCTCGGTATCTGGTCGTGGTCGTGCTGCTCCCCCGTCTGTCGGCGGTTTTCGACGTCGTCTGTACGTTTTTGTTCGTTTGCGGCGTGCCTGCCGACGTCGTCCCGTCGCGACCTTTCAACCGAAAGTGTGGCGCCCGAAGGTGAACGAACGTAACCCTGACCTCGGCGCTTTACGCTGAGCCGAGCGAACCGAACCTAACCCGTGGTGTGGCGAGGTGAGCTCAGCCTGTGAGCCCCTAACGTCTACGTAAGGTAAGCTGTCCGGCTCACGCCTCACGTTTGAACGCTTTTTTTTTTTTTTTTTTAACCTACGTTTGACGCTTCTTAACCTAGCACTGACCCCTTAACCTAACGTGTAACCTAACCTAACCTAGCCTGTGACGCCTGACGTGTTTGAATGCTTAACCTAAGTTTGACGCTTAACCTAACCCAAGTCCCCTTAACCTAACCCACGTCCACCTAACCTAACCTAACCTAACCTAACCTAGACGTGTAAACGTAATGTGTAACGCGTAACGTGTAAGGTCGGCTGTCGTGTGTGCTGACGGCAGATTGGGTTGGTCTGTAGATTCGGATTGCGGTTTGCCTCGGTCGAGGGGTTGGGTCGGAAGCGGCGAGGGGCGGCGGCGCCTGTTGCGCAGGCGGCGTCCGTTTGCGGCGGGCAATTGTTGAAGAAACGGCTGTGAATGTTGGCGGGCGAGAGGAGGAGGACGGCGCGCGATGTGGCCCGACGGCTGCGGGCCGATCGGGAAACGGCGGGAGGGCGACGGAAGGCGATGGGGCGGCGGAGGCGCGTTTGCACGGCCGTCATCGCCGCACGCCTCGGCTTGTGTGGCTGTGGCGCCGGCCGCGCTGGCCGGGCTGCCGCGGCGACGGTGTGGGAGTTTTGCCGAAGGTTTGGCCATTGTGGCGGGTCGTCGGCTGGGGCTGTGGGGGCGGCATTTGGGCGGGGGCGGCGATTCTCGGCGGGCCGACCCAGGCTGTAGCGCGCGGTAGCTGCAGTTTGGCCGTGGTTTGCGGCGCTGCCGTGGCGACTGGTTGGCGACTGTGGTGTGGCTGTGTGTAGCCCCATCCTCGGTGGTTTGAAAGGCGCGGGCGGTTGTGGCGCAGGTTTGGGGCTGCTCCGCACAGGCTGTCGGACGTTGGGCGGTAGCAAGCGCGGGAGGCGCGGCGCGGCGGCGCGCAGAGTGGCGGCCGCTCTCTCGGCCGTCCGCGCCCGCCCGCGACACTGGCTGGGCCTTGTGATTCTCTGCTCTGCTGCTGTGCTGTGCTTGCGTGCCTGCCTGCCGTCCCGCTCGCTCTCGCTCTCGCTGTGTGTTACGCGCGTCGTCGAAATGGCAGATCAGGCGGCTACGAACGAGACTGCTGCGGCACCCGCCGCCACCGGCACTACGAAGAAGGCCAAGTCTGCGTCGTCTGCGAAGAAGCCGCGCGCCAAGCCTGCGCACCCGCGCACCTCTGAGATGGTGACGGCCGCCATCAAGAGTCTGAAGGAGCGCGGCGGGTCGTCGCTGCAGGCGATCAAGAAGTACATAGCCGCGCACTACAAGCTGGACGCGGAGAAGCTGGCGCCGTTTATCAAGAAGTACCTCAAGTCGGCCGTCGTGGCGGGCGAGCTGGTGCAGACGAAGGGGAAGGGCGCGTCCGGCTCGTTCAAGCTTGCCGGCGCCGGCGGCGGGGGGGCGGCCGAGGGCGGCAAGGCTCGTGCTGGCGGTGCCAAGAAGAAGCGCGCCGCTCCGGCCAGCAAGGAGAAGAAGGGCGCCCGTGCGGCCGGCGCAAAGAAGGCTGGTGGCGTGAAGGCGGCGACCGGTCGGAAGGCGGGCGCCGCCAAGAAGGCGTCTGCGGCGTCGGCCGCTCCCGCGGGTGCGAAGAAGGCGGCTGCGGCCAAGCCGGCCAAGGCCAAGTCGCCGTCGAAGGCGAAGAAGGCCGCCAAGGTTCCGACGAAGAAGCCGAAGGCGCCGCGCCCGAAGAAGGCGACGACGCCGTCTAAGGCGAAGGCTTCGCCCAAGAAGAAGAAGTAGAGTAGAGGAGAAAGAGATGGGAGAAAGGAAGGGTTTGGCGCTTGACTCCGTCGTCCCCACCCCCCGTCGTCGTCTAGTGGCGCGCAAGAGACGCGCGGCCCAAAACGGCCCTTCTCAGGGCCATCAAAGCACGTCGGGGAAGGTTTTGATTGTCGTGTAGCGTCTGGTGTGGGTGTCTGTCTGTCTGGCGTTTCTGTATGCCCGTGGGGATGCTGTTTGCGTGCCGTGGTGGTTGGATTGCGGGGGTCGGTGGCGGGTGTGGGCGGCGGTAGCGGTAAGCGGTGTTGTTGTTGTTGTTGTTGTTGTCGTGGTTGATTGTCGCCGTGTTTGTGGCGGCGGCCGACGGTTGTGGTTTTCTGTCACGTTGTTTTGTTTGAATACGTTGGTTGGCTTGCCTGCGTTCGTTCTTCTCGGATGTCTGTCTTGTCGAGTCGTGTCTGGTCTTTGTTTTGTTTCTTTGTGTGTGTGTGTTATGTTTTGCAACGGGGGGCACGTTGAGATGTGGAAGGAGTCGGCGGGGGATTTCGGTGGCGTGTAGAGCGAGCGAGCGCGCCTGCCTGGCCGTTGGCCGTCGGAGTTGGAGTGCGGGTTTTTTTTTGTTTTCGAAACGAAAGCGGCGGCCGGCCAGCCACCCGTGCGGTGTGACGTCGGCCGTTGGGTATTGTGCGCTTTGAGCGCCGGGGAGGGATGATGTGTGATTGTTGCGCGCTGCTAGCAGGCAGGCAGAGTGAGCGGGTGTGGCGGACGGACGGGAAGTGGTGGTTTTTGTTTTTGGGTTGCGGGGCGAGAGGCAGGCGACCGACAAAGTTTGCTCGCGACGGAGAGATGTTAGTGGCCCTGAAAAGGGCCGTTTTTGTTTGTGCGGTGCGGTGCGGTGCGGTGCCGCGGCGCGGTTTAGGCGCGCTCGCCGCGGATGCGGCGCGCGAGCTGGATGTCCTTGGGCATGATGGTGACGCGCTTGGCGTGGATTGCGCACAGGTTGGTGTCTTCGAAGAGGCCGACGAGGTAGGCCTCGCTGGCCTCCTGCAGGGCCATGACTGCGGAGCTCTGGAAGCGCAGGTCGGTCTTGAAGTCCTGGGCGATCTCGCGCACTAGGCGCTGGAATGGCAGCTTGCGGATGAGCAGCTCTGTGCTCTTCTGGTAGCGCCTGATTTCTCGCAGGGCGACGGTGCCCGGCCTGTAGCGGTGGGGCTTCTTGACGCCTCCGGTGGCGGGCGCGCTCTTCCTCGCCGCCTTGGTGGCGAGCTGTTTGCGCGGCGCCTTTCCGCCGGTGGACTTGCGGGCCGTTTGCTTTGTGCGGGCCATAGCGGTAGCGGTAGCGGAGCGGCGTGCGTGGAGGTTAGGTGCGGCGCGGCGTCCGGTGCTGCCTAGACAACGGGCCCGCGCTAACTAAGGATGGGGCCCCTCCACGCCCGCACCAACGTGGTGACCAACACAAAAGTTCTACTGTCACCTCCGTATGCATGTTAGTTTTGAATCAAGGCGTCACAGGATGCAGGCTGTGATGTTATCCATGCGTCTGGGTAAGGCTACTCATTAACATGGTCCATCAGGAGATAGTAGTGGTCGAAAGCGATCGAAGGGTAGCGGTTGTAAGAGCAGAGGAAAAAAAGTGCCAAGGCCAGCGCCAAGGGAAATAACCTCTGCGACAGTAGGACGGGAAGTAAGAGCAGTAGCGGTTTGCTAGCTGCGACAGAGCATGCAAGGTGAGGGGGGTTAGCGTGAGGTATCGTGCAACGTTACCTATGTACTGCGTGGTCGTTCGCTGGGTCAGTCCGGTGCCGCGGCTGGGCTCCCTCGTTGTCTCCTGGGCCGGCCGCAGTGGCTTACTCCCTGTAACACAAAAGTTCGGCGCGGCAGCGCGGCGACGCTTGCGCGATGAAGACTGCCCTGGCGGTTTTCTTCTTTGCACCTTTCACCTGCGGTGCTGCTGGGGCAACCGCTGGGACAGGCGCGCGAACGTCCTTCTGCGAGGTCGCAGGAGTGTTCGCAGGTACGACTGCACTGAGGCCTTGGGCGAAGACTGCACGCAGTTGCCTCAAGGCCTCTTCCTTCTCTGCAGCCACGGCGGCTGCGAAGGCAGCCCTCTCCACCGCCATTACGGCTTTGAGGGCTGCTGTGGCCTCCTTCACGGCGATGCCGAGCTCGAGGTCACATCTCTTCGCGGGAGGGCGAGCTGCGTCCTGGCGGCCCGTTTCCGAGCGGCCGTCCCCGCCCCTGGCAGGTGGATCTGCTGCTGCGCCGTCCCTCAGCTGCACCGGGCTGTTCTCCGCCCTACGCCGTTTCCGACGTCGTCTTCTCTTCTGCTGCTGCGTCGGTGCGGCCGCGGCCGCTTCGCCGCCCCCGGCACGGTTGCGGCTAGAGAAAGCCGCGCAACCGCGCCAGACTCCGACTCCGACTCCGTTACTCATGTGCCTACCTGAGGCACGTGTGTGAGCAGGGTAAGCACTTGTGTGCTGTTCCTGCAGGACCTGAAAGAGATGTTTTTGAAAAGACTTCCTAACTGTTGTTGGGGTCCTCTCGGTGTTTATCTCGTGGGTCCTGGTGTTGTTGGGGGAAGGGTTATTCCCGCAACAGGTCCGGCCAACGGGTAGTTGGTCGATGGTGTTGCTGCTGGCCCAAGCCCCGAATGAGCCGATTGCGGGATTGACCCGCTTTTTGGTAAAACTGACGTGCTAGGACTCGGAATCGGTCCCGCAACGTCAGGATACCCGTGTCTTCATGGAGAAAGGTGGTTGGGTAGAACCTGGGAAGGCCCAGCGCAAGCTTCAGCGCCTTGTTTTGGACGCATTGTAGCGATCGTATCGAGGAGTCGGCGGCATTGCCCCACACCACGGCCGCGTACTCTAACACTGGACGTACCAGTGTCAGATACAGCGTGATGCCGTGACGGGAGGGCAATGTGGACTCCGGGTTTAACAAGGGATAGAGTGCACGAAGCCGCCCTATCGCCTTGTTTCGGATCCACTGGATGTGTGGGGCCCAGGTGAGCCGCTGGTCTAGTCTCACTCCGAGGTAGGTAGCTGTTTTTGACCACGGGATGGGGCCTCCCGCGATGTGTAGGGCTTCTAGGTTTGGCGGCACTCTGCGCTTCGTGAACGCCACCGCCTGGCTCTTGCCAGCGTTAAATTTAAGGCGCCACATGGTGGCCCAAGCACCGAGCGCTTCACATCCTTGCTGGAGGCGACGCCCCATGGTATGCGCGTTCATGCTCCGGGTGAACAGAGCAGTGTCGTCCGCATAGAGGGCCAACTCTACTCCGTTCACTCGCGGAGCGTCGGCGGTGAAGAGCGAGTAGAGTATGGGGCCTAGTACCGATCCCTGCGGTACGCCGGCACGTATGGGTCTGTTTGTGGACCTTCCCTGTTCTGCCCTGACGTGGAAAGTCCTGCCAGATAAGTAGGACCTGAGAAGCACTCCGTGCGACGTCGGTACCCCGAGTACAAACAACTTGTAGACGAGGCCGTCATGCCACACGGAGTCGAAGGCGCGTGAGACGTCCAGGAATACCGCCCCAAGGTATTCCCTCGTCTCCAGCGCCCTCATAGCTGGTTCCACGAGGCGGAGCAGCTGGTGGGTCGTGGAGTGACCTCCACGAAAACCAAACTGTTCGGCTGGCAGTATGTCTTCCTGGTCCACGTGTTGCAGAAGTCGCCGCACGTAAAGTCTCTCGAAAACCTTCGAGAGACTTGGGAGGAGGCTTATGGGTCTGTAGCTGGATGGCGACCGGGGGTCCTTGTCTTGCTTCGGGATGGCCACCACCTCGGCATGTTTCCACACCGAGGGGTAGACACCCGAGGCCAGGATTTCGTTAAAGACTGTGGCCAGGTATTGCTCGTACTCCTGAGGAAGATTCCTAAGGAGAGAGTTCGGGATGCCGTCGATGCCGCCTGCCCTCCGGGCGTTGAGCGATCGGAGTTGCAATGCGACTTCTTCGGCGGTGATGGGGTCTATGCTGTCACCCTCCTCTCGTGCGTCGAGGAAGACTGGGAGACGTTCTTCCACTAGACGGACGTGGGCCACGTCGATGTCTTCTACCACGGGTCGGAAGTTTGCCTCAAAGGTGTCCGCTAGGACACTTGCCTTGGCGTCCGGCTCGCAGTAGTGGTCCTGACCGAGTTGCAGGGGGGGAATGCGCTGCCTGCGGCGCAGAAAACCTCTCACGACTCGCCATGCACTGCCGTCATCTGGGTCGAGGGACTCGACAAGGTCGGCCCATGCTTGGTTGCGGTGTTCGCGGACGGCCGCAGTGATGGCACGACGCATGCGGTTTACGCGGCGTTTCGTTTCCGGCTGTCGCGTTATTTGCCACTCACGGAAGAGATGGTTTTTCGCAACTATGAGCTCCCGTATTGCTTGCGGGAGGCGTCGCGACCTGTCTTGCGGCCGATGAGTGCGACCAGGTGTGGCAGTCTCTGCCGCTCGCAGGAGCGCCTGATTTAGGGAGGTGATGGCGGCTTCCGCCCCCACCTCCTCCGGATCAGGGGCATCTGTGAGGTACTCCCGTACCTCGGTTTGGAAGTGCTCGACGTTGATATTTTTGAAGGATGGACGACCGGCCCGCACCGCCGCGCCGACGACGTCTATGTCGAAGATCACCGGCAAGTGATCTGATGACAAAGCCGTCCTCGTCTCGGCAGTCGTAAACCGATCGACCCCCCTCAGTATAGCAACGTCGAGAACGTCAGGTTGTCCGCGCACTGGGATGTGGGTTGGGTCGTAGGGCCCTAGAATGATGGCGCCGTGTCTGAGGGCGGCGCGTTCAAGTCGGCGCCCGCTGACATTTGTGAGGCGGGAGTTCCAGTGGGCGGACTTTGCGTTAAAGTCCCCCCCGATGAACAGCCTCCCCTCCATGTCCAGTAGGGTGTCGAAATCGGCCTCTTGCAGAACACCCCGCGGCGGCCGGTATGCCGCCACGAAGGTGATCTTGCCGACAGACGTGTTGACGGTCACGCCGGTGGCTTCAACGTGCTCGAGTTGTGGCAGTTGCACCGGGTAGTGCCGCAAGGACGACCTAACATACGCCGCCGTTCCGCCGCCGTGGGTCGGCCGGTCGGTGCGGTAGCAGCTGTAGTTTGCGACCCTGACGTGCACACCGGGTTTTAGGAATGTTTCACAGACGAGGCAGATGTCTACTGCCTCGCTGTATAGAAATTCCCTAAATTCACCCTGCTGCGGTATAAGACTGTTTGCGTTAAAAACGCAAATAGTCAGGCCATGGGTATGGTCGTTATCCATGACTGGGTGGCTGGGCGATGGCCTGGAGGGCCGTCGCAGCTGCGGAGACTAGACTGGGTAGTTGTGTCATGATTCTGTTTAATGTTTGCAGTAGCGACTGCAGATCATCACTGATAGCGCTCGCGGCCGCGGGGGCGGGTGGAACCGCGCCAGCTGGCGCGTGCTGCGCTTATATGCCCTCGGTTGCGCGTGGTGGGGGGGAGGGCGGGCCAGAGTCTATATAGGGGGGCGGCGGGCGCGCTGGGCGCAGACCGATTTCATTATCCTTAAAGGAATCCGGCAACATGTGGCAGCCAGCACCCGGACGGCACTCTCCTCCGACCACCTGCCGGTAATCTTCACGCTCGACTCGGAGATAATGCCGATGCGACGACACGGACTCGACCTCAGGGGCATCAACTGGGAAGAGTACCGTGAAAACGTCGCAGAAGCACTGGAGACTATTCCCGACGTCGACGCTGAAGGTGCAGAGGTCGCACTGCAACACCTAACACAAGCCATCACGGAGGCAGCAACGGCCGCAACACCCGCCAGGCGCCAGGCGGCAGACGAGCACACGCCGCGCATACTGCCACGTCACATCAGGGACCAGATAGCTGCCAAAAACAGGCTACAACGGGAATGGCAGCTAACCAAGGACCCGAGGACGAAAAGGCAACTCAACAGGTTGCGCCGCCACATCAAGGCAGATGTAGACGCACACAGGAACGCCGAGTGGGCCGCCAAAATTGAAGGGCTGAACACCGAGGACGGGACGGCGTGGAAGTCAATGAAAAGCTTCCTCCGCCGCACTCAGCCCATCCCTCCTCTACAAGTGGGCAACAGATTTGTCAGCGAACCGGACGCCAAGGCAAACGCACTGGCGGACGCGTTCGCTGCAAATTTCACAACAATTGAAGAGCCCGTCGACGAGGAACACTTGCGCCTAGTAGCGGACCGCCTGCCTGTATTTCTCCGCGAACGCGCGGAGGACGACGAGATACAGCCCGTCTCGCCGGAAGAGGTCCAGCTGCAACTTCGCCACCTGCAACGCAAGAAAGCAGGCGGACCAGATAACGTCACCAACATGTTGCTGAAGCAGCTTCCCGACGCCGCAGCACACCATCTTGCGGCAATCTTTAACGGGATACTGCGCACCAGCGTATACCCATCTTGCTGGAAGCATGCGGAGGTAGTTGCTCTTCCCAAGCCAGGGAAGGACACTCGCTTGGCTAAAAACTACCGCCCCATCAGCCTCCTGCCAGCAACATCAAAGGTATTCGAAAGGCTCTACCTGGTCCGCCTGCTGGCCCACGTAAACGCCGAAGGACTTCTCCCCGACGAGCAGTTCGGTTTTCGTCGGGAGCACGCGACGACGCACCAGCTGCTGCGCCTGACGGAGGAAGCGTTCGGAGCCGTTGACCGACGTAAGTATTTCGGCGCTCTCTTGCTGGACGTGTCTCGTGCCTTTGACTCCGTGTGGCATGACGGCCTCCTGTACAAGCTTCTTGTGCAGGGGGTACCTGTGTCGCACGTGAGGCTCCTGCAGAGCTATCTGCAGGAAAGGACGTTTCACGTCCGCGCAGCCAGTGGAATTTCCACGGAGCGCCGAATACTTGCGGGTGTACCTCAAGGCTCGGTCATCGGTCCGACGCTGTACTCCCTCTACACCGCCGACCTGCCACGCACGAACCGCGTCCAGACGGCGCTTTATGCTGACGACACGGCGATCTACAGCAGCAGCTGGAGCGTCGACGTCCTGCAGCGGCGTCTACAGGCGGCCACCGACGAGCTCACCGAGTGGGCAAAGAAGTGGCGCCTCGCCTACAATGGCGAGAAGAGTCAGGCGATCATTATAGCTAGTCGCCCCTTCCGCCACGACGCGCCAACAGTATCGGTGTGTGGAGTGCCAGTCGAATGGAACGACACAGCCAAATACCTAGGCGTCACTTTAGACCGGCGGCTCACATGGCGGCAACACGTTGAAGACATCAGGGGCAAGGCGCTGGGTAGATTGAGGCTGCTCTACCCAGTGCTCAACCCCACGTCAACGCTGCCAGAAGACGTCGGTCTTACGCTGTACAAGGCCGCCATACGACCGCTGCTGGAATACGCAGCGGTCGTGTGGGGAAACACGGCCGATACAAACCTGAAGCGCCTGCAGACGATCCAAAACAGGGCGCTACGACTGGCACTTCACCTGCCCAAGGACTTCCCCACGGAGGAGCTTCACCGCGTCGCTGCCGTCCAACCTCTACGCCAGAGGTTTAAGGACGCAGCGACAACATTCTACGATAAAGCCGAGAGGTCGACCAACCAACTGGTAAGAAGACTCGGCAGCCGACCACACTGGCGGGCGTCATTACGCTGGCCAGACCTGCTGCGCCGGTAAGAGTGATGCAGCAACCTTAACAACATTTGTCCCCGTGCAGGACAGCTTAGGAACTCATACGCATACCCCATAACTTTCACAAACTTAATGTAGGAAAAATAGCGCTAGGCTATTAAAACCTACACCTTAACCATGTGGAACACACTAACACCGTTTCACACATTAGCACACAGGCTGGGCGCAGACCGTAGCCGACTCGCCAGCCGCTGCAGCTGCTGTTTGTGCACGTTTTGCTTTGCCCGAGGAAGGAAGGATGACAGGCCGCGGCAAGGGAGGAAAGGGGCTCGGCAAGGGTGGCGCCAAGCGGCACCGCAAGGTGTTGCGCGACAACATCCAGGGCATCACGAAGCCCGCCATCCGCCGCCTGGCTCGCAGGGGCGGCGTGAAGCGCATCTCTGGTCTGATCTACGAGGAGACCCGCGGGGTGCTGAAGGTGTTCCTGGAGAACGTGATCCGCGACGCGGTGACGTACACTGAGCACGCCAAGCGCAAGACTGTGACGGCCATGGACGTGGTGTACGCCCTGAAGAGGCAGGGGCGCACCCTGTACGGTTTCGGCGGTTAGGCTGCGTCGCAGCGGGCGCTGGCCTTCCCGCGGCCGTGCTTGTGGGTGGGAGAGACTAGAAAACGGCCCTTTTCAGGGCCACCACACTGTTCGGAAGTTGAAAAGTGCGAAAGAGTCTGTGTTGTTGTTGCTGCGTGTGTGCGCTGTGTTGTTTGTTTCTTTCCGTTTGAGCGACGTGATGTGGCTGGGAGGGGAGAAGGAAAGGAAACGTGTCATGTGGCTGGCTGGCTGTGTGTGTGTGAGAGTGGAGCTGCTTCGTTTGTGTTTGTTATTGTGTGTCTTTGTATCGATCGCGATGGAGATGGCGGGCTGTGTGTTGTTGTGCGAGAGGCGGTGATTATTTGCTTGCGTGGTTTGGCTCTGTGTGTTAGGCGTGTGGGCATAGGCGGCCGGATCAGCTGTTTCGTTCGTGTCGACGGCCGTTGCGGCGCGCGGGAGTGGAGGGCGGTGTGTCGACACGCCTCCCTTTAACAATGGTCATTATTGCTGCCGTTGTCGTTTGGAAGGCGACTGCGACCGTGCAAAATGTGTGTGTGTGTGTGTGTTGGGCCACACGGGCTGTGTGGACGACAAGATGGCGGACGTGCGCCGGCGGCGGCTGTGCTGTGAAAGTGCAAAGTTAAAAACAAAACAAGGTGCGGCGAGGACGACTGAAATTTTGCTTTGGACGTAGGTTTGTGTGGTGGCCCTGAAAAGGGCCGATTGTTGTGGGCCGAGCCGAGCCGGCAAAGCGCGTTGCGTGCAGGGGAGCACGCGGCGCTGCGATTGCCTGGCCTCCTTTAGGCCTTCTTCTCGGTCTTCTTTGGCAGCAGGACGGCCTGGATGTTGGGCAGGACACCACCCTGTGCGATGGTGACGCCCGACAGGAGCTTGTTGAGCTCCTCGTCGTTGCGGATGGCAAGCTGCAGGTGGCGCGGGATGATGCGCGTCTTCTTGTTGTCGCGGGCCGCGTTTCCGGCCAGCTCGAGCACCTCAGCCGCGAGGTACTCCATGACGGCGGCGAGGTAGACGGGCGCCCCGGCGCCGACGCGCTCTGCGTAGTTTCCCTTGCGCAGGAGGCGGTGGATTCTGCCGACCGGGAACTGGAGCCCAGCCCTGCTTGAGCGGGACTTTGACTTGCCCTTGACTTTGCCTCCCTTTCCGCGTCCGGACATGGCGATTGGGCTAGCGACGGTGCACACGAAACGGAAACGAAAACGACCGGTGCGAGCGGCAGCGAGTCGAGCAGCGGAGTGCGTGCCGGCGCAGCAGGGGTGGGGGTGCTTTATGGGCTCGGGTGCGGCGGCCGGTTGCGCGCGCGCCCCATTGGTCGGCGGCCGCAACAGGGCGAGCTGGTAAAGGTGCGGCGGCGGCTGGCGGCGGGTGCCACTGTGTGGGGAGACGCTGACTAGAGCGGAGCGCTTGCTACTGGTGTTGCTGCTGCCGTACGTTCGTTCGAGATGCCGCCCAAGACTAGCGGGAAGGCCGCCAAGAAGGCTGGCAAGGCGCAGAAGAACATTTCGAAGGGCGACAAGAAGAAGAAGCGCAAGAGGAAGGAGAGCTATGCCATCTACATCTACAAGGTGCTGAAGCAGGTGCACCCTGACACGGGCATCTCGTCGAAGGCGATGAGCATCATGAACAGCTTCGTGAACGACATTTTCGAGCGCATTGCGGCCGAGGCTTCTCGCCTGGCGCACTACAACAAGCGCTCGACCATCACGTCCCGCGAGATCCAGACCGCTGTGCGGCTGTTGCTGCCTGGCGAGCTGGCCAAGCACGCCGTGAGCGAGGGCACGAAGGCGGTGACAAAGTACACGAGCTCCAAGTAAGGAGGTGGCTCTGGAATGGAAGGATGGAGAAGGCTCCTCCGTTGCGAGAGCGGCAAAACGGCCCTTTTCAGGGCCACCAACTTGCCTTTTGCGGGAAGGGCGGAATTGTTGTTGTTGTTTGTGTGGACGGCTGTGATGTATGTGTGCATTTTGATTGTGGGCGCGTCAAAGCGTGTTGCGGGGTACGGCCACGAGGTTGGTCGCCGTGGCGTGGAATGGTGGCACGCCTCGTTGGAGTGGTTTTGACCCATTGGTGTTGGGGTGTGTGTGTGTGTGTTACCTGTCTGCGAGGGGGGACAGTGCGATCGGCGACTTTTGTGTCGCCGTAACGACGGCCGTTTGCGGGTTTGTTTTTTTGCACATCATACATGGCGAGGGTGAAATGTGAAATGTTTTTGTTTGGTTGTTTTTGCCGCCCACTATTCCCTTTGCCGTACGCCGAGTTTGACAATGGTGCGACGCAACTGCAGCGTGGAGGTGTGTGAGTGACGTTGAAATGAACGTGCCATTAAGACGCATTGTTGTTGTATTGTACTGTACGTGTACGGCGACACGCACGATGATGTACCATTCGACTCTGATTTTTGATAGCCGTGTCTGACTGATTGCGTACGACGCACGCACACCGATGTCGTCATTCAAGATGCACGCGTGTCCAGTGCAGTACAGTAAGCGCGACGCTAGACGACGACGACGGCGGCGGCGGTCGTTTGTTTGGCGAATGTCTGTACACGTGTTTGTCTGTGTCCATCCGGTATGTATGTATTTGTTTGTTTGAAAGTGTTTTGTGTGTCGGTGACGTGGTCCGATCCGTCGCCCCCTGAGTAACTGTCGATCGGCGCGATAGACCGGCGTCACGCAACTGAACCGAAGTCTTGGGCACACCCGTCATACTGTTGTACACCGTCGCGCTGAGAACGGTAACGAAAGGTTGACTTTGATCGGTCGAATGTCTGGGCAGAACGTGAGGAATGAGGCAAGAGTGCAAGGAGGAAAGGACAGAGGGGGGGCAAAAGAGAGAGGAAGGGAAAAAGGGGAGAAACGCATTCGTAGAGCAACGGAACGTTCCCGCGTCGGAGGCGTATTGGAGCCGCACTGAAATGCGTTTAACGGCGGCGCGGCTGCAAGTGTCTGCCGTGGTGAACGTTACCTTTGACGGCTGCATTGGGCTTTTGCCTTTGCTTTTGCTTTTGCTTTTGCTTTTGCTTTCGCTTTCGCTTTCCCGGATGTACGTAACGTTTGTTGATATGGTTCTGAGGAAGAGTGTATGACAGTGCCGTGCCGTCCATGTTCGTGTGCCCTCCCATTGTGTGTATGCTATTGTCTGTGTACTTGAATGATGTATGTAGGTGTTGGTGGACATGTTGTACCAGTGGGGGGAAATGGATCGTCGATAGTTGCCGTCACTCTGTCACGGTCGAGATGACGCACCCTCCGTACAGAAAGGTGTCGAGAAAGTGAGTGTGTGTGTGTGTGTGTGTGTGCGTGCGTCCGTGAATTGGCAGTGTTTGGAGGTGGGCGTGCCCTGCATGTGGCCCGGAAGGCTGTTCGTTTGGCGGTAGTGTTGTGTGGACAGGGGAGGGGCATGCGTAACGCTGCTGGCATGGCATTTCGGGAGATGGGAGGGGGCAAACGAGGAGCGGCGGCCAAAGACGGGACGGGGAGGGGCGCGGTGTGGGTGGCTTGCGCCTGTGCTCGGCGTTGTGGTTTGTGCAAAAGAGGAGGAGAAAAACAATGAGTTGCCAGGGAGGGGAGCGGTGTTGTGTTGTGGTTGTCGTGGTGTAGCCGCAGACGCGGCTGTCAGTGAACGTGGCGAGACGGACGGATATGCGCGGAGGGGCGGGGGCGGCGCATTTCGCCGGTGCCGTGCCGTGCCTGAAAGCCGCGTGGTCGCTGTGTTGTTGGTGGCGTGGGGGCGAGGAGAGTACCGTACGGGTGTGCTTGTGCGCCGGAAATGGCACACTGCGCCTGCCCGTCTTGGAGGCTGATGGCTGTGGTGTGGAAATGGGGCGCGGTGATGTTGAAGCAGTTGAAGAACAGAAAAGAAACCAAGAAAACGGAAGGCGTGATGCGGCGGTGGTGGTGAGAGCGGGAAAAACAAAACAACAAAAAAAAAAAAAAAACAACAAAAAAAAAAGAAGGAAAAACAACAAGAAACAAAAAAGAACACAAAACGTCTATCAATATTAAAATGTAAATGGAAATGGAAATGGACCCAGGTATAACCTCCCTGCACAAATAGCAGAGAGTCCGATGATAATAAAAATGTGCCAGAAGAATGTTAACGTCCCTACAAAACAAACCCAACGATAAGATTAATGAAAGAATGAACCGTATGTAACATTGCAACAGACATAATGAAACGTGATAAATTGTATAAGGGCAGCAGCGTTGACCTTTGGCCCTGTATTCAGAATAAAAAGAGCCAAAGATCGTTACCCCAATGAAAAAGACACTGAAACACGTATGTAATGTAACATAGCAGCGATGGCGAGACATTGTAGCATCTGTGACCAGAGAGTTTGCGCTGGACCGCGCGAGTGTTGCGAGCGGTTCTCAGTCAGTCAGTCAGTCAGTCAGTCAGTCGTTGCGAGTCTGTAGCTCTGTCTAGTTGAGGGCTGTACTCTGTCAGTAGTCGTCGCGTGCAGTACGCTAATAGTCGTCATGCAGAGCGGTCGGTCAGTAGTAGCAGCCGAGTGCGGTTGTGTGATGTAGGCGGTCGGCAACACTGGTCAAGATGGTGAATAAGGTATACTGTCAATTAATATAATCATTAGATAATGAAGAATTTTATTTATTGTAATTATTCTCCAACAAGTTCCCCAATAATAATTTCTATTTCAAAAGCATTTTTCAAACATTTAATTTTTTTATTGAACTAAAGAGTTCGTTGCACTTCACATTTCATTCCACTTCTTTGAAGAAAAATGTCACTAAAATCACAAAAAAAAGAGAATATTATTATTTGCAATGCAGTTCCTCCAAGCGCTGCGCAACAACAAGAGCAGAAATGTGACATCCATTTATTCTGAGGTAAGACTTTAAATTCTGATTGTTTTGCACAGGGCCAAAGACCGATATTTCGGTTTAATTGAAGTTTCCTGTCGCTGAACGGACTTTAAATGTTGTGAAGAATTTATATTTGAGTCAGATTGCGAATTTCACATTTTTGTTGCCATTTTCAATACCTCTCATTGTGGGCGAGGTTACAATTAGCGCAATGTCCATTAGCGTCCGTAAATAACATTGTCCATTAGTTTAAAATTTGCGGGGAGGTTACAACACACACAAAAAACAAAAAAAAAAAAAAAAAAAAAAAAAATTGCATTTATATCCGCCCCTCAATTGTAGATACCCCTTACACAGCTGTGTGCAATGAATGAGTGCTGGCTGGTAATGAATTGCACTCCTTGGAGGGAAATGCCATAGGAAGTAGTCTTTAAAAAGTGAATGTTTTTCGTTAAAAGACAAGAGTTACTTTAGAAAAAAGTAATAGTGGGGCTTTTGTTTGTTGTTGAACAAAATAAGTACAATGAACATACGTTATCAGATTTGCGCAATGCAGCTTCACACTACCTTTTGATTATAACACAATATACTATACATCGTCCCGAACCGTGACCAGAGTCGCGAGACGAGCAGAGCACGCCGCCGACGCCCGCTCAGTACAACCGTCCACCCGCTACTACTGTCGACCGACTACTACCTCTCCCGACTCGCGCTACAATATATATAACAACTGTTCCTGGCGACCCGGTGCGTGCCACTACTGTCGTCTGGCGCGGTCCAAGCGCCGACTAGCAACGATAAATAACTCTCTGGTCAGACAGAGATGCTGTCATGCCTCGCCATCGCTCTGGTAATGAATACGTAGGTGTTGCAGCGTGCGTACCACCGGAACACGCAGTGGCGGAGCCAAAGACTGTGTTGTCGAGGTCGAGTGCGAGCGGGAAGAGAGGCAGCGCCGGCACGGAGATGCAAGCGAGCGCGAGACGCACGGGGGCTGCGGCGTGGCGCGTTTGCGGTGGGCGCCTTTGGTGGCAACGGCCGGGACAAGCAGCGGTGTATGGTGTGGTGCGGGGCGGACAGGGGCGGCGCGACGACGGCATGGGGGCGAAAACGGGACGGGGGACGGCGGATGTTGAGAGGCGTCACGCGCGGACAGGACACAGACACAGAGAGACACACAGATTGGAAAGGGAGGGTGCGCGGTAGTAGTTGGGAATGTGCGTACCGTGCGGGATGGGAGTGGGCGAGGAACACGGTCGTGGCCCCTGTTTTGGGTGCGTGTGGTGACGTCGGTGTGTTGTGGGAAGGGAAGGTGCTGTGGCGGCGGCGCGTAATGGGCGTAGGCCGAAAAGAGAAAGGAACGTGGGCAGTGTGTTGGCAAGCGTCGGTTCGACTGCGACGTTGATGGGCAGGGCAGGGCAAGGTTAATGGTGGTAGGAGTAGGCTTGTGGGCGCAAAAAATCTGCCGCTGCAGGCGGTGCCGTAACCGCCATGGCTGGAAGGAGAGAGGGCCAAAGAAAGAAAGAAAGAAGAAAACAAAAAAAACAAAAAAAAGGAGGGGGGGGGGGCCAAAGTGGAGAGGCGGTGGTGTGAGAAGGGCGGGGGCGGAAGGAAGGCAGGAAGGACAAGAGGCGAGGCGACGGCTTGCTTTGTGTACCGGTCGGTCTCTGGCTATGCTTCGTTTTCTGCAGCAGGGTCGGTGCGCGGCGTGGCTCGCGGCAGTGGGAACGCCTGGCGGCTGGACGGCCAGCAATGCGGTTGGATGGGCGGCCACAGCACCGCACCTGTGCCCGAGGAGGAGACGCTGGCGGCGGGCCCTGAGGTGAGGCCGGCTCGGCTGGGGCTGTGGATGTGTAGGTGTGCGCCGCTGCTGCAACAACGAGTAAAAACGCGAGAAGAAGGGGTGGCGGTAGAGAGGGAGAAAAAAAAAAAAAAAAGGTCGTTGTTGTGTTGATGCGCAGGCAGACGCGTACAGAGAGACGAGCCCGGTCTGCAGCAGGGTGTGGCCGTGCCGAGTGCAGAGCAGCGGCGGCCCGGTTCGGTTCGGTTCGGCCCGGCCCGGCGGGCCGCGCTGTTGTCGCGGACGTGAGCGCCCCCTGGCGGGTGGCCGGAGGCGGCGCGGCGTGTTGGACGTGTGGCTGGTGGCAGTGCACAATTTGCGAGTGGCTGGCGGTGTGGTGTGGCGGTTGGCGCGTCGGGCGGCGGAGAGAGAGAGGGAGGAGAGGTATGTGTTGCGGGCGCCCTTTGCTGCGCTGCGTCGTTGCGTGTGCCGTACAGGGCGGGCGCTTGTCGACTGTGTGGGCGGTGTGGCGAATTGGCGTGAAACGGCTGCCGAGAGGTGTGTGGTAGCGAGCCGGTCGGTGTCAGTGCGAAGGGGAATGTGCGTGCGTTTGGCGGTTTCGGTGTGCTTTTTGCGGCGTGAGAGTGGGAATTAGTGGGGCCGGCTGTTGTGTTGGTTCCTTGTGTCTTGTGTCGCGTAGCTTGATGGCAACGTGGAAGGACGCCGGTTTCGTTTCGAGCCTTGCGTGTGGTTGTCGACGTTGACTGGTTGGCGTGTGCCGATGCACGTGCATGTGTGGGTCGCGAGTGCGTTTTTGGCTGGCTGTGTGTGTGTGTGTGTGTTTTGGGGGGGAAGGGGGAGGCGGTGGTGGAAGTGCAGTCGTTGCCACGGGCGTCGTCGGGTGGGGCTGGGGCTGTGCGTCGTGGCGGAAAGGTGGTAGGTTGCGGGAAGCGAGCCCGTCGTTGACGGTGTCGCGTGAGTTGTGAATCGAGTGGGGCGCGGGGCGCGGGACAGGAGCAGCGTGCCGCTGCGTCGTGGTCGTCAGCAGAGGCTGTGCGTGTGCTTGTCCTTTTTGTGGGCGGTTCGTGCGAGGCGTTTTTGTTTTGTGTTGCCCTAGTTGTTAGTTTATTTTGTTTGTGTTTGTTATTTTGAGACGACGACTGGTTGGTGGCGTGCGCGCGAAGTGGCGGTGTGCGCTTCCCGTGTCGTTTGTGTTGTTTTGTTTTTGTGTGTTTTTTTTGTGTTTTGCACTGGGCCCCGGGTGGGTGGGTGGGTGGGTGGGTGCGTGTGTGTCGATTGCCGGCTGGCGAAAGGTGCGCCATCGGCGGGGTGGGTCGCCGGCACAAGTAGAGGCGGCGGCGTTGTTGCTGTTGTTGTGTGGTGTTTGTTTTGTTCGGCTGTGTCGGCGAGCTGTGTTGCGGTGCGTGTGAATGGTGGTGCAAAAGTGCTGGCGTTGGGGCTGCGGCTGCGACGGCGGCGAGCCGCGGGCGCGCATGATAGTGATGTTGTGAACAGCGGCTGTGTACGGTAGTGGTGTTGTTGTAGCACGACGTGCATCCGGGCCGGCGCGGAAAGCGCAGTTGCGGGCGGTTGCCCTTCGGTGCCAGCCATGTCGCGTGAGCGGCGGGTTGCTCTGGTGTCGACACGTGGTGCTCTGGGTTGTTGTGTGGTGCCCTTTGGCCGGTGGGGGTGGTTCGCGTGTGTCTGGTTCGCGCTCGGTATCTGGTCGTGGTCGTGCTGCTCCCCCGTCTGTCGGCGGTTTTCGACGTCGTCTGTACGTTTTTGTTCGTTTGCGGCGTGCCTGCCGACGTCGTCCCGTCGCGACCTTTCAACCGAAAGTGTGGCGCCCGAAGGTGAACGAACGTAACCCTGACCTCGGCGCTTTACGCTGAGCCGAGCGAACCGAACCTAACCCGTGGTGTGGCGAGGTGAGCTCAGCCTGTGAGCCCCTAACGTCTACGTAAGGTAAGCTGTCCGGCTCACGCCTCACGTTTGAACGCTTTTTTTTTTTTTTTTTTAACCTACGTTTGACGCTTCTTAACCTAGCACTGACCCCTTAACCTAACGTGTAACCTAACCTAACCTAGCCTGTGACGCCTGACGTGTTTGAATGCTTAACCTAAGTTTGACGCTTAACCTAACCCAAGTCCCCTTAACCTAACCCACGTCCACCTAACCTAACCTAACCTAACCTAACCTAGACGTGTAAACGTAATGTGTAACGCGTAACGTGTAAGGTCGGCTGTCGTGTGTGCTGACGGCAGATTGGGTTGGTCTGTAGATTCGGATTGCGGTTTGCCTCGGTCGAGGGGTTGGGTCGGAAGCGGCGAGGGGCGGCGGCGCCTGTTGCGCAGGCGGCGTCCGTTTGCGGCGGGCAATTGTTGAAGAAACGGCTGTGAATGTTGGCGGGCGAGAGGAGGAGGACGGCGCGCGATGTGGCCCGACGGCTGCGGGCCGATCGGGAAACGGCGGGAGGGCGACGGAAGGCGATGGGGCGGCGGAGGCGCGTTTGCACGGCCGTCATCGCCGCACGCCTCGGCTTGTGTGGCTGTGGCGCCGGCCGCGCTGGCCGGGCTGCCGCGGCGACGGTGTGGGAGTTTTGCCGAAGGTTTGGCCATTGTGGCGGGTCGTCGGCTGGGGCTGTGGGGGCGGCATTTGGGCGGGGGCGGCGATTCTCGGCGGGCCGACCCAGGCTGTAGCGCGCGGTAGCTGCAGTTTGGCCGTGGTTTGCGGCGCTGCCGTGGCGACTGGTTGGCGACTGTGGTGTGGCTGTGTGTAGCCCCATCCTCGGTGGTTTGAAAGGCGCGGGCGGTTGTGGCGCAGGTTTGGGGCTGCTCCGCACAGGCTGTCGGACGTTGGGCGGTAGCAAGCGCGGGAGGCGCGGCGCGGCGGCGCGCAGAGTGGCGGCCGCTCTCTCGGCCGTCCGCGCCCGCCCGCGACACTGGCTGGGCCTTGTGATTCTCTGCTCTGCTGCTGTGCTGTGCTTGCGTGCCTGCCTGCCGTCCCGCTCGCTCTCGCTCTCGCTGTGTGTTACGCGCGTCGTCGAAATGGCAGATCAGGCGGCTACGAACGAGACTGCTGCGGCACCCGCCGCCACCGGCACTACGAAGAAGGCCAAGTCTGCGTCGTCTGCGAAGAAGCCGCGCGCCAAGCCTGCGCACCCGCGCACCTCTGAGATGGTGACGGCCGCCATCAAGAGTCTGAAGGAGCGCGGCGGGTCGTCGCTGCAGGCGATCAAGAAGTACATAGCCGCGCACTACAAGCTGGACGCGGAGAAGCTGGCGCCGTTTATCAAGAAGTACCTCAAGTCGGCCGTCGTGGCGGGCGAGCTGGTGCAGACGAAGGGGAAGGGCGCGTCCGGCTCGTTCAAGCTTGCCGGCGCCGGCGGCGGGGGGGCGGCCGAGGGCGGCAAGGCTCGTGCTGGCGGTGCCAAGAAGAAGCGCGCCGCTCCGGCCAGCAAGGAGAAGAAGGGCGCCCGTGCGGCCGGCGCAAAGAAGGCTGGTGGCGTGAAGGCGGCGACCGGTCGGAAGGCGGGCGCCGCCAAGAAGGCGTCTGCGGCGTCGGCCGCTCCCGCGGGTGCGAAGAAGGCGGCTGCGGCCAAGCCGGCCAAGGCCAAGTCGCCGTCGAAGGCGAAGAAGGCCGCCAAGGTTCCGACGAAGAAGCCGAAGGCGCCGCGCCCGAAGAAGGCGACGACGCCGTCTAAGGCGAAGGCTTCGCCCAAGAAGAAGAAGTAGAGTAGAGGAGAAAGAGATGGGAGAAAGGAAGGGTTTGGCGCTTGACTCCGTCGTCCCCACCCCCCGTCGTCGTCTAGTGGCGCGCAAGAGACGCGCGGCCCAAAACGGCCCTTCTCAGGGCCATCAAAGCACGTCGGGGAAGGTTTTGATTGTCGTGTAGCGTCTGGTGTGGGTGTCTGTCTGTCTGGCGTTTCTGTATGCCCGTGGGGATGCTGTTTGCGTGCCGTGGTGGTTGGATTGCGGGGGTCGGTGGCGGGTGTGGGCGGCGGTAGCGGTAAGCGGTGTTGTTGTTGTTGTTGTTGTTGTTGTCGTGGTTGATTGTCGCCGTGTTTGTGGCGGCGGCCGACGGTTGTGGTTTTCTGTCACGTTGTTTTGTTTGAATACGTTGGTTGGCTTGCCTGCGTTCGTTCTTCTCGGATGTCTGTCTTGTCGAGTCGTGTCTGGTCTTTGTTTTGTTTCTTTGTGTGTGTGTGTTATGTTTTGCAACGGGGGGCACGTTGAGATGTGGAAGGAGTCGGCGGGGGATTTCGGTGGCGTGTAGAGCGAGCGAGCGCGCCTGCCTGGCCGTTGGCCGTCGGAGTTGGAGTGCGGGTTTTTTTTGTTTTCGAAACGAAAGCGGCGGCCGGCCAGCCACCCGTGCGGTGTGACGTCGGCCGTTGGGTATTGTGCGCTTTGAGCGCCGGGGAGGGATGATGTGTGATTGTTGCGCGCTGCTAGCAGGCAGGCAGAGTGAGCGGGTGTGGCGGACGGACGGGAAGTGGTGGTTTTTGTTTTTGGGTTGCGGGGCGAGAGGCAGGCGACCGACAAAGTTTGCTCGCGACGGAGAGATGTTAGTGGCCCTGAAAAGGGCCGTTTTTGTTTGTGCGGTGCGGTGCGGTGCGGTGCCGCGGCGCGGTTTAGGCGCGCTCGCCGCGGATGCGGCGCGCGAGCTGGATGTCCTTGGGCATGATGGTGACGCGCTTGGCGTGGATTGCGCACAGGTTGGTGTCTTCGAAGAGGCCGACGAGGTAGGCCTCGCTGGCCTCCTGCAGGGCCATGACTGCGGAGCTCTGGAAGCGCAGGTCGGTCTTGAAGTCCTGGGCGATCTCGCGCACTAGGCGCTGGAATGGCAGCTTGCGGATGAGCAGCTCTGTGCTCTTCTGGTAGCGCCTGATTTCTCGCAGGGCGACGGTGCCCGGCCTGTAGCGGTGGGGCTTCTTGACGCCTCCGGTGGCGGGCGCGCTCTTCCTCGCCGCCTTGGTGGCGAGCTGTTTGCGCGGCGCCTTTCCGCCGGTGGACTTGCGGGCCGTTTGCTTTGTGCGGGCCATAGCGGTAGCGGTAGCGGAGCGGCGTGCGTGGAGGTTAGGTGCGGCGCGGCGTCCGGTGCTGCCTAGACAACGGGCCCGCGCGCCTCCGTGCTGCGCTTATATGCCCTCGGTTGCGCGTGGTGGGGGGAGGGCGGGCCAGAGTCTATATAGGGGGGCGGCGGGCGCGCTGGGCGCAGACCGTAGCCGACTCGCCAGCCGCTGCAGCTGCTGTTTGTGCACGTTTTGCTTTGCCCGAGGAAGGAAGGATGACAGGCCGCGGCAAGGGAGGAAAGGGGCTCGGCAAGGGTGGCGCCAAGCGGCACCGCAAGGTGTTGCGCGACAACATCCAGGGCATCACGAAGCCCGCCATCCGCCGCCTGGCTCGCAGGGGCGGCGTGAAGCGCATCTCTGGTCTGATCTACGAGGAGACCCGCGGGGTGCTGAAGGTGTTCCTGGAGAACGTGATCCGCGACGCGGTGACGTACACTGAGCACGCCAAGCGCAAGACTGTGACGGCCATGGACGTGGTGTACGCCCTGAAGAGGCAGGGGCGCACCCTGTACGGTTTCGGCGGTTAGGCTGCGTCGCAGCGGGCGCTGGCCTTCCCGCGGCCGTGCTTGTGGGTGGGAGAGACTAGAAAACGGCCCTTTTCAGGGCCACCACACTGTTCGGAAGTTGAAAAGTGCGAAAGAGTCTGTGTTGTTGTTGCTGCGTGTGTGCGCTGTGTTGTTTGTTTCTTTCCGTTTGAGCGACGTGATGTGGCTGGGAGGGGAGAAGGAAAGGAAACGTGTCATGTGGCTGGCTGGCTGTGTGTGTGTGAGAGTGGAGCTGCTTCGTTTGTGTTTGTTATTGTGTGTCTTTGTATCGATCGCGATGGAGATGGCGGGCTGTGTGTTGTTGTGCGAGAGGCGGTGATTATTTGCTTGCGTGGTTTGGCTCTGTGTGTTAGGCGTGTGGGCATAGGCGGCCGGATCAGCTGTTTCGTTCGTGTCGACGGCCGTTGCGGCGCGCGGGAGTGGAGGGCGGTGTGTCGACACGCCTCCCTTTAACAATGGTCATTATTGCTGCCGTTGTCGTTTGGAAGGCGACTGCGACCGTGCAAAATGTGTGTGTGTGTGTGTGTTGGGCCACACGGGCTGTGTGGACGACAAGATGGCGGACGTGCGCCGGCGGCGGCTGTGCTGTGAAAGTGCAAAGTTAAAAACAAAACAAGGTGCGGCGAGGACGACTGAAATTTTGCTTTGGACGTAGGTTTGTGTGGTGGCCCTGAAAAGGGCCGATTGTTGTGGGCCGAGCCGAGCCGGCAAAGCGCGTTGCGTGCAGGGGAGCACGCGGCGCTGCGATTGCCTGGCCTCCTTTAGGCCTTCTTCTCGGTCTTCTTTGGCAGCAGGACGGCCTGGATGTTGGGCAGGACACCACCCTGTGCGATGGTGACGCCCGACAGGAGCTTGTTGAGCTCCTCGTCGTTGCGGATGGCAAGCTGCAGGTGGCGCGGGATGATGCGCGTCTTCTTGTTGTCGCGGGCCGCGTTTCCGGCCAGCTCGAGCACCTCAGCCGCGAGGTACTCCATGACGGCGGCGAGGTAGACGGGCGCCCCGGCGCCGACGCGCTCTGCGTAGTTTCCCTTGCGCAGGAGGCGGTGGATTCTGCCGACCGGGAACTGGAGCCCAGCCCTGCTTGAGCGGGACTTTGACTTGCCCTTGACTTTGCCTCCCTTTCCGCGTCCGGACATGGCGATTGGGCTAGCGACGGTGCACACGAAACGGAAACGAAAACGACCGGTGCGAGCGGCAGCGAGTCGAGCAGCGGAGTGCGTGCCGGCGCAGCAGGGGTGGGGGTGCTTTATGGGCTCGGGTGCGGCGGCCGGTTGCGCGCGCGCCCCATTGGTCGGCGGCCGCAACAGGGCGAGCTGGTAAAGGTGCGGCGGCGGCTGGCGGCGGGTGCCAGGTGCCACTGGCCAGGCCAGCCATTCCGAGGTGGGACTGCGAAGCGGACGGACGTGCGTCTACCTGTGCTCCGCGCCGCTATTGTGCTCCCAGCCCTGGAAATTCCCACCGCGCGCTCTCGCCGCCTTTGTCCAGAGCTCGCCTCGTTGCTTGCTTCTCGTGTGCTTGGTCGTCGCCTTGCGTGCTCGCGCCGTAGCGGCGTGTTTCGCCGGATCGTAAGGGCTATCGAGCCGCGCTGTTTTTCTGGGTTTCCGGACGTGGTCGGGCGTGTGCTATCTGAAAAAGCAAATTGTCGTGTCGAGAAAAGCAAAAGTCGTGTAGCACACGTGCGTCACGGGACGGAGCTCTAGACTACTGGGGCGCTCGTTCGGACGAATGGCATAGCTCGAGGAGAAGAAAAGAAGAACATCCCGCCTAGAGAAGGTGGCTATAAATCACCATCTTTCGAGAATTTCGGTGCCATAGGCGTTAGGGAAGTTGCAGTCCAGGGACCCGCCGAGCCACACAGTCAAACAGCCTGACTGTGAGGCCCGTGGTGGCATCCCGCGCCTGCCAGGTGTAGGGAAAATACATTGGCACGGAAATTGTCGAAATATAGGGAAGTACTAGTAAACCATTTCATATCGTGGCTACCCCTCCATGGAGCGCCCGCACGACTTTGAACATCAGGAGGCCAAAATGGACCCACCTGCAAACCTGTCAATATCATCTTCTGCCCCACATCCCCCACTAATCTCACCAATTCATACACCTTCACTGAGCAGCAGCTCTGACTCAGATAAGCTCATAGTAGACACCGACTCTTCTGGCTCTGACAGCAACTCTAATTCCTCAACACCTGGAATTGAACCAAATTCTCCCCTCCATCTCCGAAACGGAAAGAGAGTGACACTTATGAGGCAAGAGCAACAACTGCCTACAACCAAAAACATCGCGGAGCCAGCCCAAAAAGGCAACCACAAAACCATCCCACAAGAAACGAGCAGGCGCGATGCAGCGAATCAGGAGCCAACTACATCACAACAAGGAGAGTTGGACACTGCCCAGCCTGCACCGCAGAACAAAGACACACAAGTCACCCAAATACCAAAGGCATCACAAGTCAGGGGAAGAAAAATACCCCCCATTACAGTATTCGAGACAAAGGGGTATACAACTTTTATCGGCCAGATACAAGGCAAGCTAAAAGGGGCCCTCAGCACAACATACAAGGGAGACAGTATTGTCTACCAGGCGACAAACTCAGAAGACTTCTATTTCCTAAAGCAGGAATTCCGTAAAAGACAAATAGAATTCTATACATATAATGATGACCCAAAACACACACTAAAAGTGGTCATAAAGAGATTAACCCCACATTGGACCCCTGACGAAGTGAAGCAGGCCCTACTAGAAAGCGGCTTTCAGGTGCAGGGCGTGTACCAGGTGGCGCAGCCACAAACAGAAATAGACGCAGAAGGTAGAGTCATCTCTGCCCCACGCAGGAAGACCAGGAACTTCCAAGTAAATTTACTAAATACAGCAGAATCCAGAAAGATTTTCAAGCTGCAAAGACTGCTGCACATGACGATCGCAGTAGAGCTTTATAAAAAACCAGCAGGTCCAACCCAATGCTACATCTGCCAACGCTTCAGGCACGGAGCTCAGCAATGCAACATGGCCCCAAGGTGTGTGAAGTGTGCTGGACCACACCTGTCGAGCACCTGCACAAAATCGAGGGACACGCCAGCCACTTGCGCAAACTGTGGAGGGGCTCACCCTGCATCCTATGGGGGATGCCCAGTACGTATCAAGCTTGTCGAGGCCTGGGAAGCGAGACACACGACCACAGCCAGAAATGCCCCACCCCCACCCCCCCCACCATCAATCTTGGAGGAAGCGCACTTCCCCACGCCACCAACACCCGCAAACGCGGGAAGAAACCCTAATAACCAAACCACTTCACCACCTCCTCCGCAAGATTGCACAACAGGACCACCTAAAGAACACAGAAACGATAACCGCACCTTAGCCCAGGTGGTAAAAACAAACCCCCAACCGGCAAAGGTGACAAAACCAGAAGCCCAACCACGACCCCAACGTCTACCAGCAGCGCAAAGACGCCCAGCCACCCCACCAAACCAACCAGTTACCACCCAGGTCTCACGGCCCTCCCCCAAAAGGACAAAAACCCCCCCTCTGCCCACAAACCCTGCCAACAATCCAGACTCACCAACTCTCCCCACACCCATGCTATCACCAGCAGCAACATCCACAGAAGTACCTCCCCTGCCACTACTGGCACCAACCACCACAACAACTCCACCACCACAAACAGCATCCCAGCAGCTCCTGCAAGTCCCCATCTCTTCCACAGCACCCCACACAGAATCAGATATCAGAACTGTCGAGATCACAGCATCTCCAATACAGCACCAATCACCACATATCCAACAAAACCGAAATACCCAGGAGCATAGTCCAAACCAAAACCAGCCCTGGGACTTCGTCAAGAAGGTTATAAACCTTATCCAGAAATTATTAACCACCGACTTCTTCACGAAAGTGAAAAAAGCAATAAGCCAAATCCTAGCAGCTCCAGACACCTTCACGAAGGTATCAATGTTTTTCACCACCATTCTCCCACTGTTTTCCGATGGCGAATAGAAAACGACACATCACCATCGCCATCTGGAATGCAGACGGAGTATTCCACGACCGACACGAACTGGAAATGTTTCTAGAAGATTACGGCATCGACGTAGCACTAGTAAATGAAACCCATCTAACCCCTGATGAACAATTTCGAGTCAAAAATTACAATCTAATCCGGACTGACCGTCCTAACAGACCAGGTGGCGGAACTGGAGTCCTCATAAAACACCGGATATGCCACCGACAAGTCACCATCCCACCTCTAATCAACACAGAGGCAACTGCAATAGAACTCATGTTAAACCAGCACCCAACTGTCCTGGTGGCAACCTACCACCCTCCAAACGAACGCTTCCATCACAGTGACCTCGACAGCTTGCTAAATGTGAACAACAGGACCATAGTAGGGGGGGACCTGAATGCCAAGCACAGGGCATGGGGTTGCCGCACTGGAAATACAAGTGGGAACCAGCTACTGAGATACCTGGATACCCACCCAGCAGTTCAAGTGGTAGCCCCAGATGAACCCACCCACTTCCCGTACAACTCACGCCATCTGCCAGACAAGCTGGATATATTCTTACTAAAAAATATTGACCTGGGCACAAGCACAGAAGTCATAAACACGCTGAACTCTGACCATAACCCAGTCATCTTAAGATTCGAAAATGACCACATCATACCAACAGAAAGCATCCACACTACGTACCACACAAACTGGGTACGATATAAAGAACTAGTGGCACATCACATACCAGACCCAGCACCGGAATATGCATCGCCAGAAGACATAGACAAAGCCGCAGCAGACTTTACTAACATCATCAAAAGCTGTGCCCAAATCACAACTATCAAACTCACACAAAATAGGGGCAGGACCAACTTACCACCAGACCTAGCCCAATTGATAACAGACAAAAACCGGACCAGGAAGCGATGGCAAACATACCGTTACCCTCAAGATAGGAGGATAATGGACCAAATGGCCCGCGAAATCAAAACCAGACTGCATATGCTCCGGTGCAGCAGGTACCAACAGAGCTTGCAGGCAGCCGAATCAAACCCTGAACAATTCTGGCGAATCATAAAGGCTAGGCGGCAACCCCAGACAGCCACAAGACCACTGCATGGGCAACAGGGGCTGGTTTACACCCCTGCAGATAAGGCGGCCGCCATGTCAGACACCTACGAACTCCAGTTCCAAGAAAACATAGTAGAGAACGACGAGGGAGAAGCAGAGAGGCTAGAGAGGAGAATCGAGAGGCACCTCGCACGAAAACTCAATGAGAGGATTAACACCACCTTCGCAGACACAAATGAACGCGAAATAACTGCTTACATCAGGCGGATCGGCAATGCAAAGGCCCCTGGTCCTGACCTTATAAAACCCCCACTTCTTAAACACCTTCCACAACCTGCCATTTCCCATCTATCAAATATCCTCAACCACTGTCTCAAACTACAATTTTTCCCTTCAGCCTGGAAGGTTGCCAAGATCATCTCAATCCCCAAACCCAATAAAGACCATCTATTCCCACAAAACTATCGTCCTATCTCGCTATTAAATCACTTATCAAAACTTCTCGAAATCCTCATCCTAAACGCCCTACTTAAATTCCTAAACGATAACACTATCCTTACCCCGGAACAATTCGGTTTTCGTGCTGGCCATAGCACCACCCAGCAAGCCATCCGCCTGGTGGAGCACATCTGTGCCGAGAAACAACATGGAGACAGCACAGCAGCCATATTCCTCGACATAGAGAAGGCGTTTGACCGTGTCTGGCATGACGGCCTACTCTACAAGCTGTCGAAGCTAAATTGCCCCAATCACCTGTTAAAAATGATTCACTCATTCCTGACAGACAGGAGGTTTTTCGCTTCAGTTGATGGAGCGAAAAGTCCAATAACTAATATAGAAGCAGGTGTCCCACAGGGATCTGTGCTTGGCCCCCTCCTCTATCTTGTGTTCACAAATGATATCCCAAAAGAGCCGGGTGGGAACATAGCGCTCTACGCTGATGACACAGCGCTATACCACAGCGGGCGTAACATAAATCGTATAACGTGTAGTCTCCAGCGGCACCTCAACAAGGTCGACCACTGGTGTAACTTGTGGAAAGTAAAAGTAAATCCGGACAAGTGCCAAGCCATAATTTTCACACACAAAATAACGAGACCCATCAGAAATCTCAACCATAATGGACAACAACTCCCATGGAGAAAAGTTATAAAATACCTGGGACTGAACATAGACAAAAATCTCACGTTCAAACAGCATATAACAGAGGCCAAAAACAAAGGTTCCGCCCGGCTCTACCAACTGTATCCCCTTCTTAAGGGCAGGGGCTTATCAACAGAGGCGAAGCTCCGAATATGGAAAACAATAATTTTGCCAGTTATTCTTTATGGATCGGAGGTGTGGAGCATGGCGGCAAACACACACCTGGCCTCACTAGAAGTGATACAAAATAAGACGTTTAGAATAATCACAGATGCCCCCTGGTTCTCCAGTAACGAGGAAATTAGAGGTATGCTAGGCCAACCAGCATTTAACCATCTCATAAAAATCAAGTCAACGAAATTCTATGAAACATCTCATTCTTCACCTTTCCCCCTCATTAGATCCCTGGGACCAGATATTCTCCCTACACACAGAACTCCCATCACTACCATTCACCGTCAGTTCAGATGACGAGCTACACTGACTTTCATCCACTCATATCATAACCATCATTAATCAAACACAGTTCATATACCCGGGGAAGACCCCCAATCAAATACAGACAAAAAGCCAATCTTAACCTAAAGGTACCATCTCGAAAGTCAGGGCATCAATAGGATGCCGGTACTTCAATTAACAAAGGGGGAAAATACCCCAAACATATCAGGTCGGCGGGTGCCACTGTGTGGGGAGACGCTGACTAGAGCGGAGCGCTTGCTACTGGTGTTGCTGCTGCCGTACGTTCGTTCGAGATGCCGCCCAAGACTAGCGGGAAGGCCGCCAAGAAGGCTGGCAAGGCGCAGAAGAACATTTCGAAGGGCGACAAGAAGAAGAAGCGCAAGAGGAAGGAGAGCTATGCCATCTACATCTACAAGGTGCTGAAGCAGGTGCACCCTGACACGGGCATCTCGTCGAAGGCGATGAGCATCATGAACAGCTTCGTGAACGACATTTTCGAGCGCATTGCGGCCGAGGCTTCTCGCCTGGCGCACTACAACAAGCGCTCGACCATCACGTCCCGCGAGATCCAGACCGCTGTGCGGCTGTTGCTGCCTGGCGAGCTGGCCAAGCACGCCGTGAGCGAGGGCACGAAGGCGGTGACAAAGTACACGAGCTCCAAGTAAGGAGGTGGCTCTGGAATGGAAGGATGGAGAAGGCTCCTCCGTTGCGAGAGCGGCAAAACGGCCCTTTTCAGGGCCACCAACTTGCCTTTTGCGGGAAGGGCGGAATTGTTGTTGTTGTTTGTGTGGACGGCTGTGATGTATGTGTGCATTTTGATTGTGGGCGCGTCAAAGCGTGTTGCGGGGTACGGCCACGAGGTTGGTCGCCGTGGCGTGGAATGGTGGCACGCCTCGTTGGAGTGGTTTTGACCCATTGGTGTTGGGGTGTGTGTGTGTGTGTTACCTGTCTGCGAGGGGGGACAGTGCGATCGGCGACTTTTGTGTCGCCGTAACGACGGCCGTTTGCGGGTTTGTTTTTTTGCACATCATACATGGCGAGGGTGAAATGTGAAATGTTTTTGTTTGGTTGTTTTTGCCGCCCACTATTCCCTTTGCCGTACGCCGAGTTTGACAATGGTGCGACGCAACTGCAGCGTGGAGGTGTGTGAGTGACGTTGAAATGAACGTGCCATTAAGACGCATTGTTGTTGTATTGTACTGTACGTGTACGGCGACACGCACGATGATGTACCATTCGACTCTGATTTTTGATAGCCGTGTCTGACTGATTGCGTACGACGCACGCACACCGATGTCGTCATTCAAGATGCACGCGTGTCCAGTGCAGTACAGTAAGCGCGACGCTAGACGACGACGACGGCGGCGGCGGTCGTTTGTTTGGCGAATGTCTGTACACGTGTTTGTCTGTGTCCATCCGGTATGTATGTATTTGTTTGTTTGAAAGTGTTTTGTGTGTCGGTGACGTGGTCCGATCCGTCGCCCCCTGAGTAACTGTCGATCGGCGCGATAGACCGGCGTCACGCAACTGAACCGAAGTCTTGGGCACACCCGTCATACTGTTGTACACCGTCGCGCTGAGAACGGTAACGAAAGGTTGACTTTGATCGGTCGAATGTCTGGGCAGAACGTGAGGAATGAGGCAAGAGTGCAAGGAGGAAAGGACAGAGGGGGGGCAAAAGAGAGAGGAAGGGAAAAAGGGGAGAAACGCATTCGTAGAGCAACGGAACGTTCCCGCGTCGGAGGCGTATTGGAGCCGCACTGAAATGCGTTTAACGGCGGCGCGGCTGCAAGTGTCTGCCGTGGTGAACGTTACCTTTGACGGCTGCATTGGGCTTTTGCCTTTGCTTTTGCTTTTGCTTTTGCTTTTGCTTTCGCTTTCGCTTTCCCGGATGTACGTAACGTTTGTTGATATGGTTCTGAGGAAGAGTGTATGACAGTGCCGTGCCGTCCATGTTCGTGTGCCCTCCCATTGTGTGTATGCTATTGTCTGTGTACTTGAATGATGTATGTAGGTGTTGGTGGACATGTTGTACCAGTGGGGGGAAATGGATCGTCGATAGTTGCCGTCACTCTGTCACGGTCGAGATGACGCACCCTCCGTACAGAAAGGTGTCGAGAAAGTGAGTGTGTGTGTGTGTGTGTGTGTGCGTCCGTGAATTGGCAGTGTTTGGAGGTGGGCGTGCCCTGCATGTGGCCCGGAAGGCTGTTCGTTTGGCGGTAGTGTTGTGTGGACAGGGGAGGGGCATGCGTAACGCTGCTGGCATGGCATTTCGGGAGATGGGAGGGGGCAAACGAGGAGCGGCGGCCAAAGACGGGACGGGGAGGGGCGCGGTGTGGGTGGCTTGCGCCTGTGTTCGGCGTTGTGGTTTGTGCAAAAGAGGAGGAGAAAAACAATGAGTTGCCAGGGAGGGGAGCGGTGTTGTGTTGTGGTTGTCGTGGTGTAGCCGCAGACGCGGCTGTCAGTGAACGTGGCGAGACGGACGGATATGCGCGGAGGGGCGGGGGCGGCGCATTTCGCCGGTGCCGTGCCGTGCCTGAAAGCCGCGTGGTCGCTGTGTTGTTGGTGGCGTGGGGGCGAGGAGAGTACCGTACGGGTGTGCTTGTGCGCCGGAAATGGCACACTGCGCCTGCCCGTCTTGGAGGCTGATGGCTGTGGTGTGGAAATGGGGCGCGGTGATGTTGAAGCAGTTGAAGAACAGAAAAGAAACCAAGAAAACGGAAGGCGTGATGCGGCGGTGGTGGTGAGAGCGGGAAAAACAAAACAACAAAAAAAAAAAAAACAACAAAAAAAAAGAAGGAAAAACAACAAGAAACAAAAAAGAACACAAAACGTCTATCAATATTAAAATGTAAATGGAAATGGAAATGGACCCAGGTATAACCTCCCTGCACAAATAGCAGAGAGTCCGATGATAATAAAAATGTGCCAGAAGAATGTTAACGTCCCTACAAAACAAACCCAACGATAAGATTAATGAAAGAATGAACCGTATGTAACATTGCAACAGACATAATGAAACGTGATAAATTGTATAAGGGCAGCAGCGTTGACCTTTGGCCCTGTATTCAGAATAAAAAGAGCCAAAGATCGTTACCCCAATGAAAAAGACACTGAAACACGTATGTAATGTAACATAGCAGCGATGGCGAGACATTGTAGCATCTGTGACCAGAGAGTTTGCGCTGGACCGCGCGAGTGTTGCGAGCGGTTCTCAGTCAGTCAGTCAGTCAGTCAGTCAGTCGTTGCGAGTCTGTAGCTCTGTCTAGTTGAGGGCTGTACTCTGTCAGTAGTCGTCGCGTGCAGTACGCTAATAGTCGTCATGCAGAGCGGTCGGTCAGTAGTAGCAGCCGAGTGCGGTTGTGTGATGTAGGCGGTCGGCAACACTGGTCAAGATGGTGAATAAGGTATACTGTCAATTAATATAATCATTAGATAATGAAGAATTTTATTTATTGTAATTATTCTCCAACAAGTTCCCCAATAATAATTTCTATTTCAAAAGCATTTTTCAAACATTTAATTTTTTTATTGAACTAAAGAGTTCGTTGCACTTCACATTTCATTCCACTTCTTTGAAGAAAAATGTCACTAAAATCACAAAAAAAAGAGAATATTATTATTTGCAATGCAGTTCCTCCAAGCGCTGCGCAACAACAAGAGCAGAAATGTGACATCCATTTATTCTGAGGTAAGACTTTAAATTCTGATTGTTTTGCACAGGGCCAAAGACCGATATTTCGGTTTAATTGAAGTTTCCTGTCGCTGAACGGACTTTAAATGTTGTGAAGAATTTATATTTGAGTCAGATTGCGAATTTCACATTTTTGTTGCCATTTTCAATACCTCTCATTGTGGGCGAGGTTACAATTAGCGCAATGTCCATTAGCGTCCGTAAATAACATTGTCCATTAGTTTAAAATTTGCGGGGAGGTTACAACACACACAAAAAACAAAAAAAAAAAAAAAAAAAAAAAAAAAATTGCATTTATATCCGCCCCTCAATTGTAGATACCCCTTACACAGCTGTGTGCAATGAATGAGTGCTGGCTGGTAATGAATTGCACTCCTTGGAGGGAAATGCCATAGGAAGTAGTCTTTAAAAAGTGAATGTTTTTCGTTAAAAGACAAGAGTTACTTTAGAAAAAAGTAATAGTGGGGCTTTTGTTTGTTGTTGAACAAAATAAGTACAATGAACATACGTTATCAGATTTGCGCAATGCAGCTTCACACTACCTTTTGATTATAACACAATATACTATACATCGTCCCGAACCGTGACCAGAGTCGCGAGACGAGCAGAGCACGCCGCCGACGCCCGCTCAGTACAACCGTCCACCCGCTACTACTGTCGACCGACTACTACCTCTCCCGACTCGCGCTACAATATATATAACAACTGTTCCTGGCGACCCGGTGCGTGCCACTACTGTCGTCTGGCGCGGTCCAAGCGCCGACTAGCAACGATAAATAACTCTCTGGTCAGACAGAGATGCTGTCATGCCTCGCCATCGCTCTGGTAATGAATACGTAGGTGTTGCAGCGTGCGTACCACCGGAACACGCAGTGGCGGAGCCAAAGACTGTGTTGTCGAGGTCGAGTGCGAGCGGGAAGAGAGGCAGCGCCGGCACGGAGATGCAAGCGAGCGCGAGACGCACGGGGGCTGCGGCGTGGCGCGTTTGCGGTGGGCGCCTTTGGTGGCAACGGCCGGGACAAGCAGCGGTGTATGGTGTGGTGCGGGGCGGACAGGGGCGGCGCGACGACGGCATGGGGGCGAAAACGGGACGGGGGACGGCGGATGTTGAGAGGCGTCACGCGCGGACAGGACACAGACACAGAGAGACACACAGATTGGAAAGGGAGGGTGCGCGGTAGTAGTTGGGAATGTGCGTACCGTGCGGGATGGGAGTGGGCGAGGAACACGGTCGTGGCCCCTGTTTTGGGTGCGTGTGGTGACGTCGGTGTGTTGTGGGAAGGGAAGGTGCTGTGGCGGCGGCGCGTAATGGGCGTAGGCCGAAAAGAGAAAGGAACGTGGGCAGTGTGTTGGCAAGCGTCGGTTCGACTGCGACGTTGATGGGCAGGGCAGGGCAAGGTTAATGGTGGTAGGAGTAGGCTTGTGGGCGCAAAAAATCTGCCGCTGCAGGCGGTGCCGTAACCGCCATGGCTGGAAGGAGAGAGGGCCAAAGAAAGAAAGAAAGAAGAAAACAAAAAAAACAAAAAAAAGGAGGGGGGGGGGCGAAAGTGGAGAGGCGGTGGTGTGAGAAGGGCGGGGGCGGAAGGAAGGCAGGAAGGACAAGAGGCGAGGCGACGGCTTGCTTTGTGTACCGGTCGGTCTCTGGCTATGCTTCGTTTTCTGCAGCAGGGTCGGTGCGCGGCGTGGCTCGCGGCAGTGGGAACGCCTGGCGGCTGGACGGCCAGCAATGCGGTTGGATGGGCGGCCACAGCACCGCACCTGTGCCCGAGGAGGAGACGCTGGCGGCGGGCCCTGAGGTGAGGCCGGCTCGGCTGGGGCTGTGGATGTGTAGGTGTGCGCCGCTGCTGCAACAACGAGTAAAAACGCGAGAAGAAGGGGTGGCGGTAGAGAGGGAGAAAAAAAAAAAAAAAAGGTCGTTGTTGTGTTGATGCGCAGGCAGACGCGTACAGAGAGACGAGCCCGGTCTGCAGCAGGGTGTGGCCGTGCCGAGTGCAGAGCAGCGGCTGCCCGGTTCGGTTCGGTTCGGCCCGGCCCGGCGGGCCGCGCTGTTGTCGCGGACGTGAGCGCCCCCTGGCGGGTGGCCGGAGGCGGCGCGGCGTGTTGGACGTGTGGCTGGTGGCAGTGCACAATTTGCGAGTGGCTGGCGGTGTGGTGTGGCGGTTGGCGCGTCGGGCGGCGGAGAGAGAGAGGGAGGAGAGGTATGTGTTGCGGGCGCCCTTTGCTGCGCTGCGTCGTTGCGTGTGCCGTACAGGGCGGGCGCTTGTCGACTGTGTGGGCGGTGTGGCGAATTGGCGTGAAACGGCTGCCGAGAGGTGTGTGGTAGCGAGCCGGTCGGTGTCAGTGCGAAGGGGAATGTGCGTGCGTTTGGCGGTTTCGGTGTGCTTTTTGCGGCGTGAGAGTGGGAATTAGTGGGGCCGGCTGTTGTGTTGGTTCCTTGTGTCTTGTGTCGCGTAGCTTGATGGCAACGTGGAAGGACGCCGGTTTCGTTTCGAGCCTTGCGTGTGGTTGTCGACGTTGACTGGTTGGCGTGTGCCGATGCACGTGCATGTGTGGGTCGCGAGTGCGTTTTTGGCTGGCTGTGTGTGTGTGTGTGTGTTTTGGGGGGGAAGGGGGAGGCGGTGGTGGAAGTGCAGTCGTTGCCACGGGCGTCGTCGGGTGGGGCTGGGGCTGTGCGTCGTGGCGGAAAGGTGGTAGGTTGCGGGAAGCGAGCCCGTCGTTGACGGTGTCGCGTGAGTTGTGAATCGAGTGGGGCGCGGGGCGCGGGACAGGAGCAGCGTGCCGCTGCGTCGTGGTCGTCAGCAGAGGCTGTGCGTGTGCTTGTCCTTTTTGTGGGCGGTTCGTGCGAGGCGTTTTTGTTTTGTGTTGCCCTAGTTGTTAGTTTATTTTGTTTGTGTTTGTTATTTTGAGACGACGACTGGTTGGTGGCGTGCGCGCGAAGTGGCGGTGTGCGCTTCCCGTGTCGTTTGTGTTGTTTTGTTTTTGTGTGTTTTTTTTGTGTTTTGCACTGGGCCCCGGGTGGGTGGGTGGGTGGGTGGGTGCGTGTGTGTCGATTGCCGGCTGGCGAAAGGTGCGCCATCGGCGGGGTGGGTCGCCGGCACAAGTAGAGGCGGCGGCGTTGTTGCTGTTGTTGTGTGGTGTTTGTTTTGTTCGGCTGTGTCGGCGAGCTGTGTTGCGGTGCGTGTGAATGGTGGTGCAAAAGTGCTGGCGTTGGGGCTGCGGCTGCGACGGCGGCGAGCCGCGGGCGCGCATGATAGTGATGTTGTGAACAGCGGCTGTGTACGGTAGTGGTGTTGTTGTAGCACGACGTGCATCCGGGCCGGCGCGGAAAGCGCAGTTGCGGGCGGTTGCCCTTCGGTGCCAGCCATGTCGCGTGAGCGGCGGGTTGCTCTGGTGTCGACACGTGGTGCTCTGGGTTGTTGTGTGGTGCCCTTTGGCCGGTGGGGGTGGTTCGCGTGTGTCTGGTTCGCGCTCGGTATCTGGTCGTGGTCGTGCTGCTCCCCCGTCTGTCGGCGGTTTTCGACGTCGTCTGTACGTTTTTGTTCGTTTGCGGCGTGCCTGCCGACGTCGTCCCGTCGCGACCTTTCAACCGAAAGTGTGGCGCCCGAAGGTGAACGAACGTAACCCTGACCTCGGCGCTTTACGCTGAGCCGAGCGAACCGAACCTAACCCGTGGTGTGGCGAGGTGAGCTCAGCCTGTGAGCCCCTAACGTCTACGTAAGGTAAGCTGTCCGGCTCACGCCTCACGTTTGAACGCTTTTTTTTTTTTTTTTTTAACCTACGTTTGACGCTTCTTAACCTAGCACTGACCCCTTAACCTAACGTGTAACCTAACCTAACCTAGCCTGTGACGCCTGACGTGTTTGAATGCTTAACCTAAGTTTGACGCTTAACCTAACCCAAGTCCCCTTAACCTAACCCACGTCCACCTAACCTAACCTAACCTAACCTAACCTAGACGTGTAAACGTAATGTGTAACGCGTAACGTGTAAGGTCGGCTGTCGTGTGTGCTGACGGCAGATTGGGTTGGTCTGTAGATTCGGATTGCGGTTTGCCTCGGTCGAGGGGTTGGGTCGGAAGCGGCGAGGGGCGGCGGCGCCTGTTGCGCAGGCGGCGTCCGTTTGCGGCGGGCAATTGTTGAAGAAACGGCTGTGAATGTTGGCGGGCGAGAGGAGGAGGACGGCGCGCGATGTGGCCCGACGGCTGCGGGCCGATCGGGAAACGGCGGGAGGGCGACGGAAGGCGATGGGGCGGCGGAGGCGCGTTTGCACGGCCGTCATCGCCGCACGCCTCGGCTTGTGTGGCTGTGGCGCCGGCCGCGCTGGCCGGGCTGCCGCGGCGACGGTGTGGGAGTTTTGCCGAAGGTTTGGCCATTGTGGCGGGTCGTCGGCTGGGGCTGTGGGGGCGGCATTTGGGCGGGGGCGGCGATTCTCGGCGGGCCGACCCAGGCTGTAGCGCGCGGTAGCTGCAGTTTGGCCGTGGTTTGCGGCGCTGCCGTGGCGACTGGTTGGCGACTGTGGTGTGGCTGTGTGTAGCCCCATCCTCGGTGGTTTGAAAGGCGCGGGCGGTTGTGGCGCAGGTTTGGGGCTGCTCCGCACAGGCTGTCGGACGTTGGGCGGTAGCAAGCGCGGGAGGCGCGGCGCGGCGGCGCGCAGAGTGGCGGCCGCTCTCTCGGCCGTCCGCGCCCGCCCGCGACACTGGCTGGGCCTTGTGATTCTCTGCTCTGCTGCTGTGCTGTGCTTGCGTGCCTGCCTGCCGTCCCGCTCGCTCTCGCTCTCGCTGTGTGTTACGCGCGTCGTCGAAATGGCAGATCAGGCGGCTACGAACGAGACTGCTGCGGCACCCGCCGCCACCGGCACTACGAAGAAGGCCAAGTCTGCGTCGTCTGCGAAGAAGCCGCGCGCCAAGCCTGCGCACCCGCGCACCTCTGAGATGGTGACGGCCGCCATCAAGAGTCTGAAGGAGCGCGGCGGGTCGTCGCTGCAGGCGATCAAGAAGTACATAGCCGCGCACTACAAGCTGGACGCGGAGAAGCTGGCGCCGTTTATCAAGAAGTACCTCAAGTCGGCCGTCGTGGCGGGCGAGCTGGTGCAGACGAAGGGGAAGGGCGCGTCCGGCTCGTTCAAGCTTGCCGGCGCCGGCGGCGGGGGGGCGGCCGAGGGCGGCAAGGCTCGTGCTGGCGGTGCCAAGAAGAAGCGCGCCGCTCCGGCCAGCAAGGAGAAGAAGGGCGCCCGTGCGGCCGGCGCAAAGAAGGCTGGTGGCGTGAAGGCGGCGACCGGTCGGAAGGCGGGCGCCGCCAAGAAGGCGTCTGCGGCGTCGGCCGCTCCCGCGGGTGCGAAGAAGGCGGCTGCGGCCAAGCCGGCCAAGGCCAAGTCGCCGTCGAAGGCGAAGAAGGCCGCCAAGGTTCCGACGAAGAAGCCGAAGGCGCCGCGCCCGAAGAAGGCGACGACGCCGTCTAAGGCGAAGGCTTCGCCCAAGAAGAAGAAGTAGAGTAGAGGAGAAAGAGATGGGAGAAAGGAAGGGTTTGGCGCTTGACTCCGTCGTCCCCACCCCCCGTCGTCGTCTAGTGGCGCGCAAGAGACGCGCGGCCCAAAACGGCCCTTCTCAGGGCCATCAAAGCACGTCGGGGAAGGTTTTGATTGTCGTGTAGCGTCTGGTGTGGGTGTCTGTCTGTCTGGCGTTTCTGTATGCCCGTGGGGATGCTGTTTGCGTGCCGTGGTGGTTGGATTGCGGGGGTCGGTGGCGGGTGTGGGCGGCGGTAGCGGTAAGCGGTGTTGTTGTTGTTGTTGTTGTTGTTGTCGTGGTTGATTGTCGCCGTGTTTGTGGCGGCGTCCGACGGTTGTGGTTTTCTGTCACGTTGTTTTGTTTGAATACGTTGGTTGGCTTGCCTGCGTTCGTTCTTCTCGGATGTCTGTCTTGTCGAGTCGTGTCTGGTCTTTGTTTTGTTTCTTTGTGTGTGTGTGTTATGTTTTGCAACGGGGGGCACGTTGAGATGTGGAAGGAGTCGGCGGGGGATTTCGGTGGCGTGTAGAGCGAGCGAGCGCGCCTGCCTGGCCGTTGGCCGTCGGAGTTGGAGTGCGGGTTTTTTTTGTTTTCGAAACGAAAGCGGCGGCCGGCCAGCCACCCGTGCGGTGTGACGTCGGCCGTTGGGTATTGTGCGCTTTGAGCGCCGGGGAGGGATGATGTGTGATTGTTGCGCGCTGCTAGCAGGCAGGCAGAGTGAGCGGGTGTGGCGGACGGACGGGAAGTGGTGGTTTTTGTTTTTGGGTTGCGGGGCGAGAGGCAGGCGACCGACAAAGTTTGCTCGCGACGGAGAGATGTTAGTGGCCCTGAAAAGGGCCGTTTTTGTTTGTGCGGTGCGGTGCGGTGCGGTGCCGCGGCGCGGTTTAGGCGCGCTCGCCGCGGATGCGGCGCGCGAGCTGGATGTCCTTGGGCATGATGGTGACGCGCTTGGCGTGGATTGCGCACAGGTTGGTGTCTTCGAAGAGGCCGACGAGGTAGGCCTCGCTGGCCTCCTGCAGGGCCATGACTGCGGAGCTCTGGAAGCGCAGGTCGGTCTTGAAGTCCTGGGCGATCTCGCGCACTAGGCGCTGGAATGGCAGCTTGCGGATGAGCAGCTCTGTGCTCTTCTGGTAGCGCCTGATTTCTCGCAGGGCGACGGTGCCCGGCCTGTAGCGGTGGGGCTTCTTGACGCCTCCGGTGGCGGGCGCGCTCTTCCTCGCCGCCTTGGTGGCGAGCTGTTTGCGCGGCGCCTTTCCGCCGGTGGACTTGCGGGCCGTTTGCTTTGTGCGGGCCATAGCGGTAGCGGTAGCGGAGCGGCGTGCGTGGAGGTTAGGTGCGGCGCGGCGTCCGGTGCTGCCTAGACAACGGGCCCGCGCGCCTCCGTGCTGCGCTTATATGCCCTCGGTTGCGCGTGGTGGGGGGAGGGCGGGCCAGAGTCTATATAGGGGGGCGGCGGGCGCGCTGGGCGCAGACCGTAGCCGACTCGCCAGCCGCTGCAGCTGCTGTTTGTGCACGTTTTGCTTTGCCCGAGGAAGGAAGGATGACAGGCCGCGGCAAGGGAGGAAAGGGGCTCGGCAAGGGTGGCGCCAAGCGGCACCGCAAGGTGTTGCGCGACAACATCCAGGGCATCACGAAGCCCGCCATCCGCCGCCTGGCTCGCAGGGGCGGCGTGAAGCGCATCTCTGGTCTGATCTACGAGGAGACCCGCGGGGTGCTGAAGGTGTTCCTGGAGAACGTGATCCGCGACGCGGTGACGTACACTGAGCACGCCAAGCGCAAGACTGTGACGGCCATGGACGTGGTGTACGCCCTGAAGAGGCAGGGGCGCACCCTGTACGGTTTCGGCGGTTAGGCTGCGTCGCAGCGGGCGCTGGCCTTCCCGCGGCCGTGCTTGTGGGTGGGAGAGACTAGAAAACGGCCCTTTTCAGGGCCACCACACTGTTCGGAAGTTGAAAAGTGCGAAAGAGTCTGTGTTGTTGTTGCTGCGTGTGTGCGCTGTGTTGTTTGTTTCTTTCCGTTTGAGCGACGTGATGTGGCTGGGAGGGGAGAAGGAAAGGAAACGTGTCATGTGGCTGGCTGGCTGTGTGTGTGTGAGAGTGGAGCTGCTTCGTTTGTGTTTGTTATTGTGTGTCTTTGTATCGATCGCGATGGAGATGGCGGGCTGTGTGTTGTTGTGCGAGAGGCGGTGATTATTTGCTTGCGTGGTTTGGCTCTGTGTGTTAGGCGTGTGGGCATAGGCGGCCGGATCAGCTGTTTCGTTCGTGTCGACGGCCGTTGCGGCGCGCGGGAGTGGAGGGCGGTGTGTCGACACGCCTCCCTTTAACAATGGTCATTATTGCTGCCGTTGTCGTTTGGAAGGCGACTGCGACCGTGCAAAATGTGTGTGTGTGTGTGTGTTGGGCCACACGGGCTGTGTGGACGACAAGATGGCGGACGTGCGCCGGCGGCGGCTGTGCTGTGAAAGTGCAAAGTTAAAAACAAAACAAGGTGCGGCGAGGACGACTGAAATTTTGCTTTGGACGTAGGTTTGTGTGGTGGCCCTGAAAAGGGCCGATTGTTGTGGGCCGAGCCGAGCCGGCAAAGCGCGTTGCGTGCAGGGGAGCACGCGGCGCTGCGATTGCCTGGCCTCCTTTAGGCCTTCTTCTCGGTCTTCTTTGGCAGCAGGACGGCCTGGATGTTGGGCAGGACACCACCCTGTGCGATGGTGACGCCCGACAGGAGCTTGTTGAGCTCCTCGTCGTTGCGGATGGCAAGCTGCAGGTGGCGCGGGATGATGCGCGTCTTCTTGTTGTCGCGGGCCGCGTTTCCGGCCAGCTCGAGCACCTCAGCCGCGAGGTACTCCATGACGGCGGCGAGGTAGACGGGCGCCCCGGCGCCGACGCGCTCTGCGTAGTTTCCCTTGCGCAGGAGGCGGTGGATTCTGCCGACCGGGAACTGGAGCCCAGCCCTGCTTGAGCGGGACTTTGACTTGCCCTTGACTTTGCCTCCCTTTCCGCGTCCGGACATGGCGATTGGGCTAGCGACGGTGCACACGAAACGGAAACGAAAACGACCGGTGCGAGCGGCAGCGAGTCGAGCAGCGGAGTGCGTGCCGGCGCAGCAGGGGTGGGGGTGCTTTATGGGCTCGGGTGCGGCGGCCGGTTGCGCGCGCGCCCCATTGGTCGGCGGCCGCAACAGGGCGAGCTGGTAAAGGTGCGGCGGCGGCTGGCGGCGGGTGCCACTGTGTGGGGAGACGCTGACTAGAGCGGAGCGCTTGCTACTGGTGTTGCTGCTGCCGTACGTTCGTTCGAGATGCCGCCCAAGACTAGCGGGAAGGCCGCCAAGAAGGCTGGCAAGGCGCAGAAGAACATTTCGAAGGGCGACAAGAAGAAGAAGCGCAAGAGGAAGGAGAGCTATGCCATCTACATCTACAAGGTGCTGAAGCAGGTGCACCCTGACACGGGCATCTCGTCGAAGGCGATGAGCATCATGAACAGCTTCGTGAACGACATTTTCGAGCGCATTGCGGCCGAGGCTTCTCGCCTGGCGCACTACAACAAGCGCTCGACCATCACGTCCCGCGAGATCCAGACCGCTGTGCGGCTGTTGCTGCCTGGCGAGCTGGCCAAGCACGCCGTGAGCGAGGGCACGAAGGCGGTGACAAAGTACACGAGCTCCAAGTAAGGAGGTGGCTCTGGAATGGAAGGATGGAGAAGGCTCCTCCGTTGCGAGAGCGGCAAAACGGCCCTTTTCAGGGCCACCAACTTGCCTTTTGCGGGAAGGGCGGAATTGTTGTTGTTGTTTGTGTGGACGGCTGTGATGTATGTGTGCATTTTGATTGTGGGCGCGTCAAAGCGTGTTGCGGGGTACGGCCACGAGGTTGGTCGCCGTGGCGTGGAATGGTGGCACGCCTCGTTGGAGTGGTTTTGACCCATTGGTGTTGGGGTGTGTGTGTGTGTGTTACCTGTCTGCGAGGGGGGACAGTGCGATCGGCGACTTTTGTGTCGCCGTAACGACGGCCGTTTGCGGGTTTGTTTTTTTGCACATCATACATGGCGAGGGTGAAATGTGAAATGTTTTTGTTTGGTTGTTTTTGCCGCCCACTATTCCCTTTGCCGTACGCCGAGTTTGACAATGGTGCGACGCAACTGCAGCGTGGAGGTGTGTGAGTGACGTTGAAATGAACGTGCCATTAAGACGCATTGTTGTTGTATTGTACTGTACGTGTACGGCGACACGCACGATGATGTGACTCTGATTTTTGATAGCCGTGTCTGACTGATTGCGTACGACGCACGCACACCGATGTCGTCATTCAAGATGCACGCGTGTCCAGTGCAGTACAGTAAGCGCGACGCTAGACGACGACGACGGCGGCGGCGGTCGTTTGTTTGGCGAATGTCTGTACACGTGTTTGTCTGTGTCCATCCGGTATGTATGTATTTGTTTGTTTGAAAGTGTTTTGTGTGTCGGTGACGTGGTCCGATCCGTCGCCCCCTGAGTAACTGTCGATCGGCGCGATAGACCGGCGTCACGCAACTGAACCGAAGTCTTGGGCACACCCGTCATACTGTTGTACACCGTCGCGCTGAGAACGGTAACGAAAGGTTGACTTTGATCGGTCGAATGTCTGGGCAGAACGTGAGGAATGAGGCAAGAGTGCAAGGAGGAAAGGACAGAGGGGGGGCAAAAGAGAGAGGAAGGGAAAAAGGGGAGAAACGCATTCGTAGAGCAACGGAACGTTCCCGCGTCGGAGGCGTATTGGAGCCGCACTGAAATGCGTTTAACGGCGGCGCGGCTGCAAGTGTCTGCCGTGGTGAACGTTACCTTTGACGGCTGCATTGGGCTTTTGCCTTTGCTTTTGCTTTTGCTTTTGCTTTTGCTTTCGCTTTCGCTTTCCCGGATGTACGTAACGTTTGTTGATATGGTTCTGAGGAAGAGTGTATGACAGTGCCGTGCCGTCCATGTTCGTGTGCCCTCCCATTGTGTGTATGCTATTGTCTGTGTACTTGAATGATGTATGTAGGTGTTGGTGGACATGTTGTACCAGTGGGGGGAAATGGATCGTCGATAGTTGCCGTCACTCTGTCACGGTCGAGATGACGCACCCTCCGTACAGAAAGGTGTCGAGAAAGTGAGTGTGTGTGTGTGTGTGTGCGTGCGTCCGTGAATTGGCAGTGTTTGGAGGTGGGCGTGCCCTGCATGTGGCCCGGAAGGCTGTTCGTTTGGCGGTAGTGTTGTGTGGACAGGGGAGGGGCATGCGTAACGCTGCTGGCATGGCATTTCGGGAGATGGGAGGGGGCAAACGAGGAGCGGCGGCCAAAGACGGGACGGGGAGGGGCGCGGTGTGGGTGGCTTGCGCCTGTGCTCGGCGTTGTGGTTTGTGCAAAAGAGGAGGAGAAAAACAATGAGTTGCCAGGGAGGGGAGCGGTGTTGTGTTGTGGTTGTCGTGGTGTAGCCGCAGACGCGGCTGTCAGTGAACGTGGCGAGACGGACGGATATGCGCGGAGGGGCGGGGGCGGCGCATTTCGCCGGTGCCGTGCCGTGCCTGAAAGCCGCGTGGTCGCTGTGTTGTTGGTGGCGTGGGGGCGAGGAGAGTACCGTACGGGTGTGCTTGTGCGCCGGAAATGGCACACTGCGCCTGCCCGTCTTGGAGGCTGATGGCTGTGGTGTGGAAATGGGGCGCGGTGATGTTGAAGCAGTTGAAGAACAGAAAAGAAACCAAGAAAACGGAAGGCGTGATGCGGCGGTGGTGGTGAGAGCGGGAAAAACAAAACAACAAAAAAAAAAAAAAACAACAAAAAAAAAAGAAGGAAAAACAACAAGAAACAAAAAAGAACACAAAACGTCTATCAATATTAAAATGTAAATGGAAATGGAAATGGACCCAGGTATAACCTCCCTGCACAAATAGCAGAGAGTCCGATGATAATAAAAATGTGCCAGAAGAATGTTAACGTCCCTACAAAACAAACCCAACGATAAGATTAATGAAAGAATGAACCGTATGTAACATTGCAACAGACATAATGAAACGTGATAAATTGTATAAGGGCAGCAGCGTTGACCTTTGGCCCTGTATTCAGAATAAAAAGAGCCAAAGATCGTTACCCCAATGAAAAAGACACTGAAACACGTATGTAATGTAACATAGCAGCGATGGCGAGACATTGTAGCATCTGTGACCAGAGAGTTTGCGCTGGACCGCGCGAGTGTTGCGAGCGGTTCTCAGTCAGTCAGTCAGTCAGTCAGTCAGTCGTTGCGAGTCTGTAGCTCTGTCTAGTTGAGGGCTGTACTCTGTCAGTAGTCGTCGCGTGCAGTACGCTAATAGTCGTCATGCAGAGCGGTCGGTCAGTAGTAGCAGCCGAGTGCGGTTGTGTGATGTAGGCGGTCGGCAACACTGGTCAAGATGGTGAATAAGGTATACTGTCAATTAATATAATCATTAGATAATGAAGAATTTTATTTATTGTAATTATTCTCCAACAAGTTCCCCAATAATAATTTCTATTTCAAAAGCATTTTTCAAACATTTAATTTTTTTATTGAACTAAAGAGTTCGTTGCACTTCACATTTCATTCCACTTCTTTGAAGAAAAATGTCACTAAAATCACAAAAAAAAGAGAATATTATTATTTGCAATGCAGTTCCTCCAAGCGCTGCGCAACAACAAGAGCAGAAATGTGACATCCATTTATTCTGAGGTAAGACTTTAAATTCTGATTGTTTTGCACAGGGCCAAAGACCGATATTTCGGTTTAATTGAAGTTTCCTGTCGCTGAACGGACTTTAAATGTTGTGAAGAATTTATATTTGAGTCAGATTGCGAATTTCACATTTTTGTTGCCATTTTCAATACCTCTCATTGTGGGCGAGGTTACAATTAGCGCAATGTCCATTAGCGTCCGTAAATAACATTGTCCATTAGTTTAAAATTTGCGGGGAGGTTACAACACACACAAAAAACAAAAAAAAAAAAAAAAAAAAAAAAAATTGCATTTATATCCGCCCCTCAATTGTAGATACCCCTTACACAGCTGTGTGCAATGAATGAGTGCTGGCTGGTAATGAATTGCACTCCTTGGAGGGAAATGCCATAGGAAGTAGTCTTTAAAAAGTGAATGTTTTTCGTTAAAAGACAAGAGTTACTTTAGAAAAAAGTAATAGTGGGGCTTTTGTTTGTTGTTGAACAAAATAAGTACAATGAACATACGTTATCAGATTTGCGCAATGCAGCTTCACACTACCTTTTGATTATAACACAATATACTATACATCGTCCCGAACCGTGACCAGAGTCGCGAGACGAGCAGAGCACGCCGCCGACGCCCGCTCAGTACAACCGTCCACCCGCTACTACTGTCGACCGACTACTACCTCTCCCGACTCGCGCTACAATATATATAACAACTGTTCCTGGCGACCCGGTGCGTGCCACTACTGTCGTCTGGCGCGGTCCAAGCGCCGACTAGCAACGATAAATAACTCTCTGGTCAGACAGAGATGCTGTCATGCCTCGCCATCGCTCTGGTAATGAATACGTAGGTGTTGCAGCGTGCGTACCACCGGAACACGCAGTGGCGGAGCCAAAGACTGTGTTGTCGAGGTCGAGTGCGAGCGGGAAGAGAGGCAGCGCCGGCACGGAGATGCAAGCGAGCGCGAGACGCACGGGGGCTGCGGCGTGGCGCGTTTGCGGTGGGCGCCTTTGGTGGCAACGGCCGGGACAAGCAGCGGTGTATGGTGTGGTGCGGGGCGGACAGGGGCGGCGCGACGACGGCATGGGGGCGAAAACGGGACGGGGGACGGCGGATGTTGAGAGGCGTCACGCGCGGACAGGACACAGACACAGAGAGACACACAGATTGGAAAGGGAGGGTGCGCGGTAGTAGTTGGGAATGTGCGTACCGTGCGGGATGGGAGTGGGCGAGGAACACGGTCGTGGCCCCTGTTTTGGGTGCGTGTGGTGACGTCGGTGTGTTGTGGGAAGGGAAGGTGCTGTGGCGGCGGCGCGTAATGGGCGTAGGCCGAAAAGAGAAAGGAACGTGGGCAGTGTGTTGGCAAGCGTCGGTTCGACTGCGACGTTGATGGGCAGGGCAGGGCAAGGTTAATGGTGGTAGGAGTAGGCTTGTGGGCGCAAAAAATCTGCCGCTGCAGGCGGTGCCGTAACCGCCATGGCTGGAAGGAGAGAGGGCCAAAGAAAGAAAGAAAGAAGAAAACAAAAAAAACAAAAAAAAGGAGGGGGGGGGGGCGAAAGTGGAGAGGCGGTGGTGTGAGAAGGGCGGGGGCGGAAGGAAGGCAGGAAGGACAAGAGGCGAGGCGACGGCTTGCTTTGTGTACCGGTCGGTCTCTGGCTATGCTTCGTTTTCTGCAGCAGGGTCGGTGCGCGGCGTGGCTCGCGGCAGTGGGAACGCCTGGCGGCTGGACGGCCAGCAATGCGGTTGGATGGGCGGCCACAGCACCGCACCTGTGCCCGAGGAGGAGACGCTGGCGGCGGGCCCTGAGGTGAGGCCGGCTCGGCTGGGGCTGTGGATGTGTAGGTGTGCGCCGCTGCTGCAACAACGAGTAAAAACGCGAGAAGAAGGGGTGGCGGTAGAGAGGGAGAAAAAAAAAAAAAAAAGGTCGTTGTTGTGTTGATGCGCAGGCAGACGCGTACAGAGAGACGAGCCCGGTCTGCAGCAGGGTGTGGCCGTGCCGAGTGCAGAGCAGCGGCGGCCCGGTTCGGTTCGGTTCGGCCCGGCCCGGCGGGCCGCGCTGTTGTCGCGGACGTGAGCGCCCCCTGGCGGGTGGCCGGAGGCGGCGCGGCGTGTTGGACGTGTGGCTGGTGGCAGTGCACAATTTGCGAGTGGCTGGCGGTGTGGTGTGGCGGTTGGCGCGTCGGGCGGCGGAGAGAGAGAGGGAGGAGAGGTATGTGTTGCGGGCGCCCTTTGCTGCGCTGCGTCGTTGCGTGTGCCGTACAGGGCGGGCGCTTGTCGACTGTGTGGGCGGTGTGGCGAATTGGCGTGAAACGGCTGCCGAGAGGTGTGTGGTAGCGAGCCGGTCGGTGTCAGTGCGAAGGGGAATGTGCGTGCGTTTGGCGGTTTCGGTGTGCTTTTTGCGGCGTGAGAGTGGGAATTAGTGGGGCCGGCTGTTGTGTTGGTTCCTTGTGTCTTGTGTCGCGTAGCTTGATGGCAACGTGGAAGGACGCCGGTTTCGTTTCGAGCCTTGCGTGTGGTTGTCGACGTTGACTGGTTGGCGTGTGCCGATGCACGTGCATGTGTGGGTCGCGAGTGCGTTTTTGGCTGGCTGTGTGTGTGTGTGTGTGTGTTTTGGGGGGGAAGGGGGAGGCGGTGGTGGAAGTGCAGTCGTTGCCACGGGCGTCGTCGGGTGGGGCTGGGGCTGTGCGTCGTGGCGGAAAGGTGGTAGGTTGCGGGAAGCGAGCCCGTCGTTGACGGTGTCGCGTGAGTTGTGAATCGAGTGGGGCGCGGGGCGCGGGACAGGAGCAGCGTGCCGCTGCGTCGTGGTCGTCAGCAGAGGCTGTGCGTGTGCTTGTCCTTTTTGTGGGCGGTTCGTGCGAGGCGTTTTTGTTTTGTGTTGCCCTAGTTGTTAGTTTATTTTGTTTGTGTTTGTTATTTTGAGACGACGACTGGTTGGTGGCGTGCGCGCGAAGTGGCGGTGTGCGCTTCCCGTGTCGTTTGTGTTGTTTTGTTTTTGTGTGTTTTTTTTGTGTTTTGCACTGGGCCCCGGGTGGGTGGGTGGGTGGGTGGGTGCGTGTGTGTCGATTGCCGGCTGGCGAAAGGTGCGCCATCGGCGGGGTGGGTCGCCGGCACAAGTAGAGGCGGCGGCGTTGTTGCTGTTGTTGTGTGGTGTTTGTTTTGTTCGGCTGTGTCGGCGAGCTGTGTTGCGGTGCGTGTGAATGGTGGTGCAAAAGTGCTGGCGTTGGGGCTGCGGCTGCGACGGCGGCGAGCCGCGGGCGCGCATGATAGTGATGTTGTGAACAGCGGCTGTGTACGGTAGTGGTGTTGTTGTAGCACGACGTGCATCCGGGCCGGCGCGGAAAGCGCAGTTGCGGGCGGTTGCCCTTCGGTGCCAGCCATGTCGCGTGAGCGGCGGGTTGCTCTGGTGTCGACACGTGGTGCTCTGGGTTGTTGTGTGGTGCCCTTTGGCCGGTGGGGGTGGTTCGCGTGTGTCTGGTTCGCGCTCGGTATCTGGTCGTGGTCGTGCTGCTCCCCCGTCTGTCGGCGGTTTTCGACGTCGTCTGTACGTTTTTGTTCGTTTGCGGCGTGCCTGCCGACGTCGTCCCGTCGCGACCTTTCAACCGAAAGTGTGGCGCCCGAAGGTGAACGAACGTAACCCTGACCTCGGCGCTTTACGCTGAGCCGAGCGAACCGAACCTAACCCGTGGTGTGGCGAGGTGAGCTCAGCCTGTGAGCCCCTAACGTCTACGTAAGGTAAGCTGTCCGGCTCACGCCTCACGTTTGAACGCTTTTTTTTTTTTTTTTTTAACCTACGTTTGACGCTTCTTAACCTAGCACTGACCCCTTAACCTAACGTGTAACCTAACCTAACCTAGCCTGTGACGCCTGACGTGTTTGAATGCTTAACCTAAGTTTGACGCTTAACCTAACCCAAGTCCCCTTAACCTAACCCACGTCCACCTAACCTAACCTAACCTAACCTAACCTAGACGTGTAAACGTAATGTGTAACGCGTAACGTGTAAGGTCGGCTGTCGTGTGTGCTGACGGCAGATTGGGTTGGTCTGTAGATTCGGATTGCGGTTTGCCTCGGTCGAGGGGTTGGGTCGGAAGCGGCGAGGGGCGGCGGCGCCTGTTGCGCAGGCGGCGTCCGTTTGCGGCGGGCAATTGTTGAAGAAACGGCTGTGAATGTTGGCGGGCGAGAGGAGGAGGACGGCGCGCGATGTGGCCCGACGGCTGCGGGCCGATCGGGAAACGGCGGGAGGGCGACGGAAGGCGATGGGGCGGCGGAGGCGCGTTTGCACGGCCGTCATCGCCGCACGCCTCGGCTTGTGTGGCTGTGGCGCCGGCCGCGCTGGCCGGGCTGCCGCGGCGACGGTGTGGGAGTTTTGCCGAAGGTTTGGCCATTGTGGCGGGTCGTCGGCTGGGGCTGTGGGGGCGGCATTTGGGCGGGGGCGGCGATTCTCGGCGGGCCGACCCAGGCTGTAGCGCGCGGTAGCTGCAGTTTGGCCGTGGTTTGCGGCGCTGCCGTGGCGACTGGTTGGCGACTGTGGTGTGGCTGTGTGTAGCCCCATCCTCGGTGGTTTGAAAGGCGCGGGCGGTTGTGGCGCAGGTTTGGGGCTGCTCCGCACAGGCTGTCGGACGTTGGGCGGTAGCAAGCGCGGGAGGCGCGGCGCGGCGGCGCGCAGAGTGGCGGCCGCTCTCTCGGCCGTCCGCGCCCGCCCGCGACACTGGCTGGGCCTTGTGATTCTCTGCTCTGCTGCTGTGCTGTGCTTGCGTGCCTGCCTGCCGTCCCGCTCGCTCTCGCTCTCGCTGTGTGTTACGCGCGTCGTCGAAATGGCAGATCAGGCGGCTACGAACGAGACTGCTGCGGCACCCGCCGCCACCGGCACTACGAAGAAGGCCAAGTCTGCGTCGTCTGCGAAGAAGCCGCGCGCCAAGCCTGCGCACCCGCGCACCTCTGAGATGGTGACGGCCGCCATCAAGAGTCTGAAGGAGCGCGGCGGGTCGTCGCTGCAGGCGATCAAGAAGTACATAGCCGCGCACTACAAGCTGGACGCGGAGAAGCTGGCGCCGTTTATCAAGAAGTACCTCAAGTCGGCCGTCGTGGCGGGCGAGCTGGTGCAGACGAAGGGGAAGGGCGCGTCCGGCTCGTTCAAGCTTGCCGGCGCCGGCGGCGGGGGGGCGGCCGAGGGCGGCAAGGCTCGTGCTGGCGGTGCCAAGAAGAAGCGCGCCGCTCCGGCCAGCAAGGAGAAGAAGGGCGCCCGTGCGGCCGGCGCAAAGAAGGCTGGTGGCGTGAAGGCGGCGACCGGTCGGAAGGCGGGCGCCGCCAAGAAGGCGTCTGCGGCGTCGGCCGCTCCCGCGGGTGCGAAGAAGGCGGCTGCGGCCAAGCCGGCCAAGGCCAAGTCGCCGTCGAAGGCGAAGAAGGCCGCCAAGGTTCCGACGAAGAAGCCGAAGGCGCCGCGCCCGAAGAAGGCGACGACGCCGTCTAAGGCGAAGGCTTCGCCCAAGAAGAAGAAGTAGAGTAGAGGAGAAAGAGATGGGAGAAAGGAAGGGTTTGGCGCTTGACTCCGTCGTCCCCACCCCCCGTCGTCGTCTAGTGGCGCGCAAGAGACGCGCGGCCCAAAACGGCCCTTCTCAGGGCCATCAAAGCACGTCGGGGAAGGTTTTGATTGTCGTGTAGCGTCTGGTGTGGGTGTCTGTCTGTCTGGCGTTTCTGTATGCCCGTGGGGATGCTGTTTGCGTGCCGTGGTGGTTGGATTGCGGGGGTCGGTGGCGGGTGTGGGCGGCGGTAGCGGTAAGCGGTGTTGTTGTTGTTGTTGTTGTTGTCGTGGTTGATTGTCGCCGTGTTTGTGGCGGCGGCCGACGGTTGTGGTTTTCTGTCACGTTGTTTTGTTTGAATACGTTGGTTGGCTTGCCTGCGTTCGTTCTTCTCGGATGTCTGTCTTGTCGAGTCGTGTCTGGTCTTTGTTTTGTTTCTTTGTGTGTGTGTGTTATGTTTTGCAACGGGGGGCACGTTGAGATGTGGAAGGAGTCGGCGGGGGATTTCGGTGGCGTGTAGAGCGAGCGAGCGCGCCTGCCTGGCCGTTGGCCGTCGGAGTTGGAGTGCGGGTTTTTTTTGTTTTCGAAACGAAAGCGGCGGCCGGCCAGCCACCCGTGCGGTGTGACGTCGGCCGTTGGGTATTGTGCGCTTTGAGCGCCGGGGAGGGATGATGTGTGATTGTTGCGCGCTGCTAGCAGGCAGGCAGAGTGAGCGGGTGTGGCGGACGGACGGGAAGTGGTGGTTTTTGTTTTTGGGTTGCGGGGCGAGAGGCAGGCGACCGACAAAGTTTGCTCGCGACGGAGAGATGTTAGTGGCCCTGAAAAGGGCCGTTTTTGTTTGTGCGGTGCGGTGCGGTGCGGTGCCGCGGCGCGGTTTAGGCGCGCTCGCCGCGGATGCGGCGCGCGAGCTGGATGTCCTTGGGCATGATGGTGACGCGCTTGGCGTGGATTGCGCACAGGTTGGTGTCTTCGAAGAGGCCGACGAGGTAGGCCTCGCTGGCCTCCTGCAGGGCCATGACTGCGGAGCTCTGGAAGCGCAGGTCGGTCTTGAAGTCCTGGGCGATCTCGCGCACTAGGCGCTGGAATGGCAGCTTGCGGATGAGCAGCTCTGTGCTCTTCTGGTAGCGCCTGATTTCTCGCAGGGCGACGGTGCCCGGCCTGTAGCGGTGGGGCTTCTTGACGCCTCCGGTGGCGGGCGCGCTCTTCCTCGCCGCCTTGGTGGCGAGCTGTTTGCGCGGCGCCTTTCCGCCGGTGGACTTGCGGGCCGTTTGCTTTGTGCGGGCCATAGCGGTAGCGGTAGCGGAGCGGCGTGCGTGGAGGTTAGGTGCGGCGCGGCGTCCGGTGCTGCCTAGACAACGGGCCCGCGCGCCTCCGTGCTGCGCTTATATGCCCTCGGTTGCGCGTGGTGGGGGGAGGGCGGGCCAGAGTCTATATAGGGGGGCGGCGGGCGCGCTGGGCGCAGACACTCGAGTTAGCGATGCCGAGCGAGACGGACGCACGCGCCGAGCGCTCCGCTCCCGAGCCCGCTAACATGCATACGACCGCTCCAGCGGACAGGGCCGCGTCCCTGCACGCTACTGGGGTCGAGTCGAGTACGTCAGAGACGCAACCGAGCACCTCTGATAGTACTCCTCCCCCAACGAGCGTCGACGCAAGTGTAATCAACAGTGCACATGCTGTTCGCGTCACCCGCGTAAGTGAGACTGCGTTTTCGATCACGCGCGAGTGTTGTGCATCGATGCAGCAGCCGCTGGAGACGTCTCCGGATGTCCCCACCACGCAGCAGGACAGCGATGAAGCACTGCAGCTGCTTATAGGGCTGATGCCACATGCAGCCGCTGCTCCCCTCGGCGACGACACCGACAATGAAGAGGAGGAGATGCAGGTGGAACATGCAAAGGTAACCGCCCAAGCCAGTTCGTCACGATCCTCGCGAAAGAGGCAGAAATCGGACGACGAAGCATCAGCTCCGGACACGCGCAAATTCCGGAAGGAAAACGCGCCAAGCGGCCAAAGAACCGGGACAATACCGCGCCGCCGCGCGCGCGCCTCAAGGGTAGACAAAGACGGCTTCACGCCAGCGCAGAAGACTGCTAAACCCAGACAACAGCTGACCGCAGCTCCCCTAGGCACAAGCAACTCCTTCGACGCCCTCAGTGACTCGGAAGACGAGGACGTGACGCTGCCACCACCGCAACAGCGACAGACGCCGCCGCCGCTCGTGATCAAGTTTGAAGGGCATTTTCGCGAGCTTCAGAATGCTCTTAACTTACTGATAGGCAGGGACAATTATAGTGTTAGTGTTTCAGGCGAGGACCTGCACAGAGTGAAAGTTAAGACCAGTGAACATTTCGTAAAAGTGAGTGAAGAGTGTACCAAACGCGGATGGCACTTCTTCACTTACAGCGCCAACAGGAAGAAGCCTATTAAGGTGGTCTTCCGTAAAATACCTCGCAGCATGAAACCTGCAGAGGTTAAAGAAGACCTCGAACAGATGGGTTATTGCGTTGAGGAGGTGATTAAAATGGGACCTCATCGCACCAAAGGGCGAAACCCTCTATTCCTCGTAATTGCGGCCAACAACGCAGAAAACAGGAAGCTGTTCCAACTGAAAAGAATAGGCAACATCGAAGTGATTGCTGAAGTTCTTCGTAATAAAGCGGCATATACACAGTGTTGCCGATGCCTCGAACTTGGACACTCCATGAAATACTGTGGCATGCCCGCTTTCTGCGTGAAGTGCGGCGAACAGCACGCCACTGAAGGGTGTGAAAAAACGGGAGTCCCGCACAAAGACTTCACACCCAAGTGCAAACTGTGTGGCGAAGAACATTGCGCCAACTACAGAGGTTGCACGAAACATAAAGCGTACGCGGCCCGCGCACGCGGGAACGACGCACAGCAACGCAGAGTTCCGGCGGGAAACTCTCACCCACGTGGAGCCCCAGCGCCCGCCAACAGCCGGACAAAGAGACGACGCGGCCGCAGAGGCCGCGCCACGGGAAGAGCGCATTCCAGAGCGGTCGTCAACCCCGGCCAGCAGCAGGGGAACTCCAACGCCCGGAACAAAGAACCGCAGCGGCCCCACAGGCAGCCGCAGAACTCCGCCCCGGCAGCAAAAGGAAATGGCGGACCTGCTCCGCACGCCGCCATACTCCAGGTACCTGTGCGCCAACCCACTGCCCCTGCAGCAGCTCACCAGGCCGTAGCTCCGCCCTCCCCGCCGCAGCGCGCGGCCATGACGGCGGCGCAGCGGCTGGTAGCCCCGCCTCCTGCGCCCCTGCCACGGCAAGCGGCCCCCCCGGCCGCTCCTCGCCCCAGCCGGGCGGACCAATCAGCGCCGCCCGCCCCGGACCAGGCCAGCATGGCGGACTTCCCCGAACCGCGATGGCGGCAGCAGCGGCCAACCACGGTTCAGCAGCAACCTCCACGGCAGCAGCGGCCAACCACGGTACAGCAGCAAACTTCCGCAGCCCACGTCGACGCCAGCCAACAAAATGGCGGCAACCGGGAGACGGGAAGCGACCATGTTGTCGGCCCCCGACAAGATGGCGACCGCATTGACCGTCTCCTCGACGCAATGCAGCTCATGATGGCTCGCATGTCCGAGCTAATGGCCGCAGTACATCAGGTACTCGCCGTTGCAACATCTTCAGCCCAGCATGCCTGAACACCACAGGAGCATGAGGATCTGCGTGTTCAACGCTAATGGCCTGAAGACGCAAGACGGCGAGTTCCGGCAGTTTCTACGCGACGAAGACATCGACATCTGCCTCGTCGCGGAAACGCACCTGAAGCCTGGCGTACGAGTCGGCGTGGCCAACTACGCCTGCTACCGATACGACCGACCGACTGCAGGGGGCGGCACGGCTGTTTACGTCCGACGCTCCATTCGACACCACCGTGTTCCTGTGCCGGAGCTCACTGCAATGGAAGCAGCCGCCGTTGCAGTCGACACCGTGCACGGAAGAATCACGTTCTGCGCTGTCTACAGGCCACCACGCGGTGCACTGGACGCAGAAGACGTAAACAAGCTCCTGTCCCTCCCAGGTAACATCATACTGGGAGGCGACTGGAACGCTAAGCACGCTGCCTGGAACAGCCGCGTCACTAACACCAGCGGTCGCCGGTTACAACGCGTGGTCGAACGACACGACGCGATAGCCGTGGGACCGCACGAACCGACCATCTACCCGGCAAGAGGGCGTGAGGACGTGCTGGATTTCATTATCCTTAAAGGAATCCGGCAACATGTGGCAGCCAGCACCCGGACGGCACTTTCCTCCGACCACCTGCCGGTAATCTTCACGCTCGACTCGGAGATAATGCCGATGCGACGACACGGACTCGACCTCAGGGGCATCAACTGGGAAGAGTACCGTGAGAACGTCGCAGAAGCACTGGAGACTATTCCCGACGTCGACGCTGAAGGTGCAGAGGTCGCACTGCAACACCTAACACAAGCCATCACGGAGGCAGCAACGGCCGCAACACCCGCCAGGCGCCAGGCGGCAGACGAGCACACGCCGCGCATACTGCCACGTCACATCAGGGACCAGATAGCTGCCAAAAACAGGCTACAACGGGAATGGCAGCTAACCAAGGACCCGAGGACGAAAAGGCAACTCAACAGGTTGCGCCGCCACATCAAGGCAGATGTAGACGCACACAGGAACGCCGAGTGGGCTGCCAAAATTGAAGGGCTGAACACCGAGGACGGGACGGCGTGGAAGTCAATGAAAAGCTTCCTCCGCCGCACTCAGCCCATCCCTCCTCTACAAGTGGGCAACAGATTTGTCAGCGAACCGGACGCCAAGGCAAACGCACTGGCGGACGCGTTCGCTGCAAATTTCACAACAATTGAAGAGCCCGTCGACGAGGAACACTTGCGCCTAGTAGCGGACCGCCTGCCTGTATTTCTCCGCGAACGCGCGGAGGACGACGAGATACAGCCCGTCTCGCCGGAAGAGGTCCAGCTGCAACTTCGCCACCTGCAACGCAAGAAAGCAGGCGGACCAGATAACGTCACCAACATGTTGCTGAAGCAGCTTCCCGACGCCGCAGCACACCATCTTGCGGCAATCTTTAACGGGATACTGCGCACCAGCGTATACCCATCTTGCTGGAAGCATGCGGAGGTAGTTGCTCTTCCCAAGCCAGGGAAGGACACTCGCTTGGCTAAAAACTACCGCCCCATCAGCCTCCTGCCAGCAACATCAAAGGTATTCGAAAGGCTCTACCTGGTCCGCCTGCTGGCCCACGTAAACGCCGAAGGACTTCTCCCCGACGAGCAGTTCGGTTTTCGTCGGGAGCACGCGACGACGCACCAGCTGCTGCGCCTGACGGAGGAAGCGTTCGGAGCCGTTGACCGACGTAAGTATTTCGGCGCTCTCTTGCTGGACGTGTCTCGTGCCTTTGACTCCGTGTGGCATGACGGCCTCCTGTACAAGCTTCTTGTGCAGGGGGTACCTGTGTCGCACGTGAGGCTCCTGCAGAGCTATCTGCAGGAAAGGACGTTTCACGTCCGCGCAGCCAGTGGAATTTCCACGGAGCGCCGAATACTTGCGGGTGTACCTCAAGGCTCGGTCATCGGTCCGACGCTGTACTCCCTCTACACCGCCGACCTGCCACGCACGAACCGCGTCCAGACGGCGCTTTATGCTGACGACACGGCGATCTACAGCAGCAGCTGGAGCGTCGACGTCCTGCAGCGGCGTCTACAGGCGGCCACCGACGAGCTCACCGAGTGGGCAAAGAAGTGGCGCCTCGCCTACAATGGCGAGAAGAGTCAGGCGATCATTATAGCTAGTCGCCCCTTCCGCCACGACGCGCCAACAGTATCGGTGTGTGGAGTGCCAGTCGAATGGAACGACACAGCCAAATACCTAGGCGTCACTTTAGACCGGCGGCTCACATGGCGGCAACACGTTGAAGACATCAGGGGCAAGGCGCTGGGTAGATTGAGGCTGCTCTACCCAGTGCTCAACCCCACGTCAACGCTGCCAGAAGACGTCGGTCTTACGCTGTACAAGGCCGCCATACGACCGCTGCTGGAATACGCAGCGGTCGTGTGGGGAAACACGGCCGATACAAACCTGAAGCGCCTGCAGACGATCCAAAACAGGGCGCTACGACTGGCACTTCACCTGCCCAAGGACTTCCCCACGGAGGAGCTTCACCGCGTCGCTGCCGTCCAACCTCTACGCCAGAGGTTTAAGGACGCAGCGACAACATTCTACGATAAAGCCGAGAGGTCGACCAACCAACTGGTAAGAAGACTCGGCAGCCGACCACACTGGCGGGCGTCATTACGCTGGCCAGACCTGCTGCGCCGGTAAGAGTGATGCAGCAACCTTAACAACATTTGTCCCCGTGCAGGACAGCTTAGGAACTCATACGCATACCCCATAACTTTCACAAACTTAATGTAGGAAAAATAGCGCTAGGCTATTAAAACCTACACCTTAACCATGTGGAACACACTAACACCGTTTCACACATTAGCACACAGGCTGGGCGCAGACCGTAGCCGACTCGCCAGCCGCTGCAGCTGCTGTTTGTGCACGTTTTGCTTTGCCCGAGGAAGGAAGGATGACAGGCCGCGGCAAGGGAGGAAAGGGGCTCGGCAAGGGTGGCGCCAAGCGGCACCGCAAGGTGTTGCGCGACAACATCCAGGGCATCACGAAGCCCGCCATCCGCCGCCTGGCTCGCAGGGGCGGCGTGAAGCGCATCTCTGGTCTGATCTACGAGGAGACCCGCGGGGTGCTGAAGGTGTTCCTGGAGAACGTGATCCGCGACGCGGTGACGTACACTGAGCACGCCAAGCGCAAGACTGTGACGGCCATGGACGTGGTGTACGCCCTGAAGAGGCAGGGGCGCACCCTGTACGGTTTCGGCGGTTAGGCTGCGTCGCAGCGGGCGCTGGCCTTCCCGCGGCCGTGCTTGTGGGTGGGAGAGACTAGAAAACGGCCCTTTTCAGGGCCACCACACTGTTCGGAAGTTGAAAAGTGCGAAAGAGTCTGTGTTGTTGTTGCTGCGTGTGTGCGCTGTGTTGTTTGTTTCTTTCCGTTTGAGCGACGTGATGTGGCTGGGAGGGGAGAAGGAAAGGAAACGTGTCATGTGGCTGGCTGGCTGTGTGTGTGTGAGAGTGGAGCTGCTTCGTTTGTGTTTGTTATTGTGTGTCTTTGTATCGATCGCGATGGAGATGGCGGGCTGTGTGTTGTTGTGCGAGAGGCGGTGATTATTTGCTTGCGTGGTTTGGCTCTGTGTGTTAGGCGTGTGGGCATAGGCGGCCGGATCAGCTGTTTCGTTCGTGTCGACGGCCGTTGCGGCGCGCGGGAGTGGAGGGCGGTGTGTCGACACGCCTCCCTTTAACAATGGTCATTATTGCTGCCGTTGTCGTTTGGAAGGCGACTGCGACCGTGCAAAATGTGTGTGTGTGTGTGTGTTGGGCCACACGGGCTGTGTGGACGACAAGATGGCGGACGTGCGCCGGCGGCGGCTGTGCTGTGAAAGTGCAAAGTTAAAAACAAAACAAGGTGCGGCGAGGACGACTGAAATTTTGCTTTGGACGTAGGTTTGTGTGGTGGCCCTGAAAAGGGCCGATTGTTGTGGGCCGAGCCGAGCCGGCAAAGCGCGTTGCGTGCAGGGGAGCACGCGGCGCTGCGATTGCCTGGCCTCCTTTAGGCCTTCTTCTCGGTCTTCTTTGGCAGCAGGACGGCCTGGATGTTGGGCAGGACACCACCCTGTGCGATGGTGACGCCCGACAGGAGCTTGTTGAGCTCCTCGTCGTTGCGGATGGCAAGCTGCAGGTGGCGCGGGATGATGCGCGTCTTCTTGTTGTCGCGGGCCGCGTTTCCGGCCAGCTCGAGCACCTCAGCCGCGAGGTACTCCATGACGGCGGCGAGGTAGACGGGCGCCCCGGCGCCGACGCGCTCTGCGTAGTTTCCCTTGCGCAGGAGGCGGTGGATTCTGCCGACCGGGAACTGGAGCCCAGCCCTGCTTGAGCGGGACTTTGACTTGCCCTTGACTTTGCCTCCCTTTCCGCGTCCGGACATGGCGATTGGGCTAGCGACGGTGCACACGAAACGGAAACGAAAACGACCGGTGCGAGCGGCAGCGAGTCGAGCAGCGGAGTGCGTGCCGGCGCAGCAGGGGTGGGGGTGCTTTATGGGCTCGGGTGCGGCGGCCGGTTGCGCGCGCGCCCCATTGGTCGGCGGCCGCAACAGGGCGAGCTGGTAAAGGTGCGGCGGCGGCTGGCGGCGGGTGCCACTGTGTGGGGAGACGCTGACTAGAGCGGAGCGCTTGCTACTGGTGTTGCTGCTGCCGTACGTTCGTTCGAGATGCCGCCCAAGACTAGCGGGAAGGCCGCCAAGAAGGCTGGCAAGGCGCAGAAGAACATTTCGAAGGGCGACAAGAAGAAGAAGCGCAAGAGGAAGGAGAGCTATGCCATCTACATCTACAAGGTGCTGAAGCAGGTGCACCCTGACACGGGCATCTCGTCGAAGGCGATGAGCATCATGAACAGCTTCGTGAACGACATTTTCGAGCGCATTGCGGCCGAGGCTTCTCGCCTGGCGCACTACAACAAGCGCTCGACCATCACGTCCCGCGAGATCCAGACCGCTGTGCGGCTGTTGCTGCCTGGCGAGCTGGCCAAGCACGCCGTGAGCGAGGGCACGAAGGCGGTGACAAAGTACACGAGCTCCAAGTAAGGAGGTGGCTCTGGAATGGAAGGATGGAGAAGGCTCCTCCGTTGCGAGAGCGGCAAAACGGCCCTTTTCAGGGCCACCAACTTGCCTTTTGCGGGAAGGGCGGAATTGTTGTTGTTGTTTGTGTGGACGGCTGTGATGTATGTGTGCATTTTGATTGTGGGCGCGTCAAAGCGTGTTGCGGGGTACGGCCACGAGGTTGGTCGCCGTGGCGTGGAATGGTGGCACGCCTCGTTGGAGTGGTTTTGACCCATTGGTGTTGGGGTGTGTGTGTGTGTGTTACCTGTCTGCGAGGGGGGACAGTGCGATCGGCGACTTTTGTGTCGCCGTAACGACGGCCGTTTGCGGGTTTGTTTTTTTGCACATCATACATGGCGAGGGTGAAATGTGAAATGTTTTTGTTTGGTTGTTTTTGCCGCCCACTATTCCCTTTGCCGTACGCCGAGTTTGACAATGGTGCGACGCAACTGCAGCGTGGAGGTGTGTGAGTGACGTTGAAATGAACGTGCCATTAAGACGCATTGTTGTTGTATTGTACTGTACGTGTACGGCGACACGCACGATGATGTACCATTCGACTCTGATTTTTGATAGCCGTGTCTGACTGATTGCGTACGACGCACGCACACCGATGTCGTCATTCAAGATGCACGCGTGTCCAGTGCAGTACAGTAAGCGCGACGCTAGACGACGACGACGGCGGCGGCGGTCGTTTGTTTGGCGAATGTCTGTACACGTGTTTGTCTGTGTCCATCCGGTATGTATGTATTTGTTTGTTTGAAAGTGTTTTGTGTGTCGGTGACGTGGTCCGATCCGTCGCCCCCTGAGTAACTGTCGATCGGCGCGATAGACCGGCGTCACGCAACTGAACCGAAGTCTTGGGCACACCCGTCATACTGTTGTACACCGTCGCGCTGAGAACGGTAACGAAAGGTTGACTTTGATCGGTCGAATGTCTGGGCAGAACGTGAGGAATGAGGCAAGAGTGCAAGGAGGAAAGGACAGAGGGGGGGCAAAAGAGAGAGGAAGGGAAAAAGGGGAGAAACGCATTCGTAGAGCAACGGAACGTTCCCGCGTCGGAGGCGTATTGGAGCCGCACTGAAATGCGTTTAACGGCGGCGCGGCTGCAAGTGTCTGCCGTGGTGAACGTTACCTTTGACGGCTGCATTGGGCTTTTGCCTTTGCTTTTGCTTTTGCTTTTGCTTTTGCTTTCGCTTTCGCTTTCCCGGATGTACGTAACGTTTGTTGATATGGTTCTGAGGAAGAGTGTATGACAGTGCCGTGCCGTCCATGTTCGTGTGCCCTCCCATTGTGTGTATGCTATTGTCTGTGTACTTGAATGATGTATGTAGGTGTTGGTGGACATGTTGTACCAGTGGGGGGAAATGGATCGTCGATAGTTGCCGTCACTCTGTCACGGTCGAGATGACGCACCCTCCGTACAGAAAGGTGTCGAGAAAGTGAGTGTGTGTGTGTGTGTGTGTGTGCGTGCGTCCGTGAATTGGCAGTGTTTGGAGGTGGGCGTGCCCTGCATGTGGCCCGGAAGGCTGTTCGTTTGGCGGTAGTGTTGTGTGGACAGGGGAGGGGCATGCGTAACGCTGCTGGCATGGCATTTCGGGAGATGGGAGGGGGCAAACGAGGAGCGGCGGCCAAAGACGGGACGGGGAGGGGCGCGGTGTGGGTGGCTTGCGCCTGTGCTCGGCGTTGTGTGGTTTGTGCAAAAGAGGAGGAGAAAAACAATGAGTTGCCAGGGAGGGGAGCGGTGTTGTGTTGTGGTTGTCGTGGTGTAGCCGCAGACGCGGCTGTCAGTGAACGTGGCGAGACGGACGGATATGCGCGGAGGGGCGGGGGCGGCGCATTTCGCCGGTGCCGTGCCGTGCCTGAAAGCCGCGTGGTCGCTGTGTTGTTGGTGGCGTGGGGGCGAGGAGAGTACCGTACGGGTGTGCTTGTGCGCCGGAAATGGCACACTGCGCCTGCCCGTCTTGGAGGCTGATGGCTGTGGTGTGGAAATGGGGCGCGGTGATGTTGAAGCAGTTGAAGAACAGAAAAGAAACCAAGAAAACGGAAGGCGTGATGCGGCGGTGGTGGTGAGAGCGGAAAAACAAAACAACAAAAAAAAAAAAAAAACAACAAAAAAAAAAGAAGGAAAAACAACAAGAAACAAAAAGAACACAAAACGTCTATCAATATTAAAATGTAAATGGAAATGGAAATGGACCCAGGTATAACCTCCTGCACAAATAGCAGAGAGTCCGATGATAATAAAAATGTGCCAGAAGAATGTTAACGTCCCTACAAAACAAACCCAACGATAAGATTAATGAAAGAATGAACCGTATGTAACATTGCAACAGACATAATGAAACGTGATAAATTGTATAAGGGCAGCAGCGTTGACCTTTGGCCCTGTATTCAGAATAAAAAGAGGCCAAAGATCGTTACCCCAATGAAAAAGACACTGAAACACGTATGTAATGTAACATAGCAGCGATGGCGAGACATTGTAGCATCTGTGACCAGAGAGTTTGCGCTGGACCGCGCGAGTGTTGCGAGCGGTTCTCAGTCAGTCAGTCAGTCAGTCAGTCAGTCGTTGCGAGTCTGTAGCTCTGTCTAGTTGAGGGCTGTACTCTGTCAGTAGTCGTCGCGTGCAGTACGCTAATAGTCGTCATGCAGAGCGGTCGGTCAGTAGTAGCAGCCGAGTGCGGTTGTGTGATGTAGGCGGTCGGCAACACTGGTCAAGATGGTGAATAAGGTATACTGTCAATTAATATAATCATTAGATAATGAAGAATTTTATTTATTGTAATTATTCTCCAACAAGTTCCCCAATAATAATTTCTATTTCAAAAGCATTTTTCAAACATTTAATTTTTTTATTGAACTAAAGAGTTCGTTGCACTTCACATTTCATTCCACTTCTTTGAAGAAAAATGTCACTAAAATCACAAAAAAAAGAGAATATTATTATTTGCAATGCAGTTCCTCCAAGCGCTGCGCAACAACAAGAGCAGAAATGTGACATCCATTTATTCTGAGGTAAGACTTTAAATTCTGATTGTTTTGCACAGGGCCAAAGACCGATATTTCGGTTTAATTGAAGTTTCCTGTCGCTGAACGGACTTTAAATGTTGTGAAGAATTTATATTTGAGTCAGATTGCGAATTTCACATTTTTGTTGCCATTTTCAATACCTCTCATTGTGGGCGAGGTTACAATTAGCGCAATGTCCATTAGCGTCCGTAAATAACATTGTCCATTAGTTTAAAATTTGCGGGGAGGTTACAACACACACAAAAAACAAAAAAAAAAAAAAAAAAAAAAAATTGCATTTATATCCGCCCCTCAATTGTAGATACCCCTTACACAGCTGTGTGCAATGAATGAGTGCTGGCTGGTAATGAATTGCACTCCTTGGAGGGAAATGCCATAGGAAGTAGTCTTTAAAAAGTGAATGTTTTTCGTTAAAAGACAAGAGTTACTTTAGAAAAAAGTAATAGTGGGGCTTTTGTTTGTTGTTGAACAAAATAAGTACAATGAACATACGTTATCAGATTTGCGCAATGCAGCTTCACACTACCTTTTGATTATAACACAATATACTATACATCGTCCCGAACCGTGACCAGAGTCGCGAGACGAGCAGAGCACGCCGCCGACGCCCGCTCAGTACAACCGTCCACCCGCTACTACTGTCGACCGACTACTACCTCTCCCGACTCGCGCTACAATATATATAACAACTGTTCCTGGCGACCCGGTGCGTGCCACTACTGTCGTCTGGCGCGGTCCAAGCGCCGACTAGCAACGATAAATAACTCTCTGGTCAGACAGAGATGCTGTCATGCCTCGCCATCGCTCTGGTAATGAATACGTAGGTGTTGCAGCGTGCGTACCACCGGAACACGCAGTGGCGGAGCCAAAGACTGTGTTGTCGAGGTCGAGTGCGAGCGGGAAGAGAGGCAGCGCCGGCACGGAGATGCAAGCGAGCGCGAGACGCACGGGGGCTGCGGCGTGGCGCGTTTGCGGTGGGCGCCTTTGGTGGCAACGGCCGGGACAAGCAGCGGTGTATGGTGTGGTGCGGGGCGGACAGGGGCGGCGCGACGACGGCATGGGGGCGAAAACGGGACGGGGGACGGCGGATGTTGAGAGGCGTCACGCGCGGACAGGACACAGACACAGAGAGACACACAGATTGGAAAGGGAGGGTGCGCGGTAGTAGTTGGGAATGTGCGTACCGTGCGGGATGGGAGTGGGCGAGGAACACGGTCGTGGCCCCTGTTTTGGGTGCGTGTGGTGACGTCGGTGTGTTGTGGGAAGGGAAGGTGCTGTGGCGGCGGCGCGTAATGGGCGTAGGCCGAAAAGAGAAAGGAACGTGGGCAGTGTGTTGGCAAGCGTCGGTTCGACTGCGACGTTGATGGGCAGGGCAGGGCAAGGTTAATGGTGGTAGGAGTAGGCTTGTGGGCGCAAAAAATCTGCCGCTGCAGGCGGTGCCGTAACCGCCATGGCTGGAAGGAGAGAGGGCCAAAGAAAGAAAGAAAGAAGAAAACAAAAAAAACAAAAAAAAGGAGGGGGGGGGGGGCGAAAGTGGAGAGGCGGTGGTGTGAGAAGGGCGGGGGCGGAAGGAAGGCAGGAAGGACAAGAGGCGAGGCGACGGCTTGCTTTGTGTACCGGTCGGTCTCTGGCTATGCTTCGTTTTCTGCAGCAGGGTCGGTGCGCGGCGTGGCTCGCGGCAGTGGGAACGCCTGGCGGCTGGACGGCCAGCAATGCGGTTGGATGGGCGGCCACAGCACCGCACCTGTGCCCGAGGAGGAGACGCTGGCGGCGGGCCCTGAGGTGAGGCCGGCTCGGCTGGGGCTGTGGATGTGTAGGTGTGCGCCGCTGCTGCAACAACGAGTAAAAACGCGAGAAGAAGGGGTGGCGGTAGAGAGGGAGAAAAAAAAAAAAAAAAGGTCGTTGTTGTGTTGATGCGCAGGCAGACGCGTACAGAGAGACGAGCCCGGTCTGCAGCAGGGTGTGGCCGTGCCGAGTGCAGAGCAGCGGCGGCCCGGTTCGGTTCGGTTCGGCCCGGCCCGGCGGGCCGCGCTGTTGTCGCGGACGTGAGCGCCCCCTGGCGGGTGGCCGGAGGCGGCGCGGCGTGTTGGACGTGTGGCTGGTGGCAGTGCACAATTTGCGAGTGGCTGGCGGTGTGGTGTGGCGGTTGGCGCGTCGGGCGGCGGAGAGAGAGAGGGAGGAGAGGTATGTGTTGCGGGCGCCCTTTGCTGCGCTGCGTCGTTGCGTGTGCCGTACAGGGCGGGCGCTTGTCGACTGTGTGGGCGGTGTGGCGAATTGGCGTGAAACGGCTGCCGAGAGGTGTGTGGTAGCGAGCCGGTCGGTGTCAGTGCGAAGGGGAATGTGCGTGCGTTTGGCGGTTTCGGTGTGCTTTTTGCGGCGTGAGAGTGGGAATTAGTGGGGCCGGCTGTTGTGTTGGTTCCTTGTGTCTTGTGTCGCGTAGCTTGATGGCAACGTGGAAGGACGCCGGTTTCGTTTCGAGCCTTGCGTGTGGTTGTCGACGTTGACTGGTTGGCGTGTGCCGATGCACGTGCATGTGTGGGTCGCGAGTGCGTTTTTGGCTGGCTGTGTGTGTGTGTGTGTGTTTTGGGGGGGAAGGGGGAGGCGGTGGTGGAAGTGCAGTCGTTGCCACGGGCGTCGTCGGGTGGGGCTGGGGCTGTGCGTCGTGGCGGAAAGGTGGTAGGTTGCGGGAAGCGAGCCCGTCGTTGACGGTGTCGCGTGAGTTGTGAATCGAGTGGGGCGCGGGGCGCGGGACAGGAGCAGCGTGCCGCTGCGTCGTGGTCGTCAGCAGAGGCTGTGCGTGTGCTTGTCCTTTTTGTGGGCGGTTCGTGCGAGGCGTTTTTGTTTTGTGTTGCCCTAGTTGTTAGTTTATTTTGTTTGTGTTTGTTATTTTGAGACGACGACTGGTTGGTGGCGTGCGCGCGAAGTGGCGGTGTGCGCTTCCCGTGTCGTTTGTGTTGTTTTGTTTTTGTGTGTTTTTTTTGTGTTTTGCACTGGGCCCCGGGTGGGTGGGTGGGTGGGTGGGTGCGTGTGTGTCGATTGCCGGCTGGCGAAAGGTGCGCCATCGGCGGGGTGGGTCGCCGGCACAAGTAGAGGCGGCGGCGTTGTTGCTGTTGTTGTGTGGTGTTTGTTTTGTTCGGCTGTGTCGGCGAGCTGTGTTGCGGTGCGTGTGAATGGTGGTGCAAAAGTGCTGGCGTTGGGGCTGCGGCTGCGACGGCGGCGAGCCGCGGGCGCGCATGATAGTGATGTTGTGAACAGCGGCTGTGTACGGTAGTGGTGTTGTTGTAGCACGACGTGCATCCGGGCCGGCGCGGAAAGCGCAGTTGCGGGCGGTTGCCCTTCGGTGCCAGCCATGTCGCGTGAGCGGCGGGTTGCTCTGGTGTCGACACGTGGTGCTCTGGGTTGTTGTGTGGTGCCCTTTGGCCGGTGGGGGTGGTTCGCGTGTGTCTGGTTCGCGCTCGGTATCTGGTCGTGGTCGTGCTGCTCCCCCGTCTGTCGGCGGTTTTCGACGTCGTCTGTACGTTTTTGTTCGTTTGCGGCGTGCCTGCCGACGTCGTCCCGTCGCGACCTTTCAACCGAAAGTGTGGCGCCCGAAGGTGAACGAACGTAACCCTGACCTCGGCGCTTTACGCTGAGCCGAGCGAACCGAACCTAACCCGTGGTGTGGCGAGGTGAGCTCAGCCTGTGAGCCCCTAACGTCTACGTAAGGTAAGCTGTCCGGCTCACGCCTCACGTTTGAACGCTTTTTTTTTTTTTTTTTAACCTACGTTTGACGCTTCTTAACCTAGCACTGACCCCTTAACCTAACGTGTAACCTAACCTAACCTAGCCTGTGACGCCTGACGTGTTTGAATGCTTAACCTAAGTTTGACGCTTAACCTAACCCAAGTCCCCTTAACCTAACCCACGTCCACCTAACCTAACCTAACCTAACCTAACCTAGACGTGTAAACGTAATGTGTAACGCGTAACGTGTAAGGTCGGCTGTCGTGTGTGCTGACGGCAGATTGGGTTGGTCTGTAGATTCGGATTGCGGTTTGCCTCGGTCGAGGGGTTGGGTCGGAAGCGGCGAGGGGCGGCGGCGCCTGTTGCGCAGGCGGCGTCCGTTTGCGGCGGGCAATTGTTGAAGAAACGGCTGTGAATGTTGGCGGGCGAGAGGAGGAGGACGGCGCGCGATGTGGCCCGACGGCTGCGGGCCGATCGGGAAACGGCGGGAGGGCGACGGAAGGCGATGGGGCGGCGGAGGCGCGTTTGCACGGCCGTCATCGCCGCACGCCTCGGCTTGTGTGGCTGTGGCGCCGGCCGCGCTGGCCGGGCTGCCGCGGCGACGGTGTGGGAGTTTTGCCGAAGGTTTGGCCATTGTGGCGGGTCGTCGGCTGGGGCTGTGGGGGCGGCATTTGGGCGGGGGCGGCGATTCTCGGCGGGCCGACCCAGGCTGTAGCGCGCGGTAGCTGCAGTTTGGCCGTGGTTTGCGGCGCTGCCGTGGCGACTGGTTGGCGACTGTGGTGTGGCTGTGTGTAGCCCCATCCTCGGTGGTTTGAAAGGCGCGGGCGGTTGTGGCGCAGGTTTGGGGCTGCTCCGCACAGGCTGTCGGACGTTGGGCGGTAGCAAGCGCGGGAGGCGCGGCGCGGCGGCGCGCAGAGTGGCGGCCGCTCTCTCGGACAGACCCCAACCAGGTGTTAAGAGACACACCACAGACGAAACATGACGACCAAACAAACAGGGAAACCCTCCCAGAAAGAGTCCCCACTACAGGGGAAACAATACAACAGTCGACAACTGACGAAACAGAAAAAGCGACACACAGAGCAGACAGACCAGACACACACACAGCAGAGGGCGCACGCTCCCCACGCCCCCCACGCTCACAACAAACAAGACCACAGTTTCCACCTCTCCCTGCGCGACGACAGGTCCATCCGGACATTGCCGCAGCCGCACACGCGGAGGTGGCAGACACAGACAAGAACACGCCAACACCTCGCCGCCGCTCCTTCAGAGAGGCACTAACATCACCACCGACCGACACTACACCAAATCACACCCAGACAAACACGAGAAAACAAACACAAATACAAAAAGAGACAACACAAAATAAACAGGAAACCACTGACACACCACACACAAATGAAAAAGGACTGCTCGTGGACGCCCTATGGGTGATCATAAACACAATCCGTTCCCTCGAGCAGGACACAAACATCGTCACAACAATACTACACACGGCAAACGCGCTCCGTCAAACATCGGACAGGACGGAAAAGACACAAATAATACTACAGGGTCTGCTTACTGCGTTCATGTAAAGATGGCGCAACGAGGCAGACAAAACACTGACACAACACTCTGCATATGGAATGCAAACGGTATCAAAAACAAAAAGACGGAGCTACAGACGTTCATTTCGGAACACAATGTGGACGTCCTGTTAGTCTCCGAAACACACCTCCGGCCCTGCGATACTTTTAAACTGCGGAACATGACGGGATACCGCACAGACAGACAAAATCAACGAGGAGGCGGTACGGCCGTGTTCCTAAAACGGAAAATCCCACACGATGTGGTGGACGCGCCGCCAGTGCAGGACATCGAGGTCACTCTGGTCACAATAAACACAGAAAGAGGGAAACTGACGGTGGGGGCAGCATACCTAGCCCCAAACCGCCAGCTACTGGAAGAAGACCTCAGAGTGATCTTCGACAGACACCAAAGGGTGGCGTTGGGCGGGGACCTAAACGCTAAAAATCCAGCGTGGAATTCCCGCACAACGAACCCCAAAGGAACAAAACTCCTGCAACTGGAGGACGCGTACCACTACATCGTCCGCGGCCCAGACGACGCGACACACGTCCCACTCATAGCCGGACAAAGACCGGACGTCCTGGACGTACTGCTGACGAAAAACATTGGAGACGACGTCACGCTAGATACGATCCAGGACCTAACGTCGGACCACAATCCGGTACTAGTGAAACTCCGCAGGCTAAACTCTATCCCGGACATTCCGAGAAGAGTTATAGACATGAACTGGGAACAGTATCGCAGGGTCCTCACAGACACAATAGACCCAACACTGGACCTGTCGTCAGAGGAAAAGCTGGACGACGCTGTCGAATACCTGACTACCAAGATACAAAAAGCCATAAAACAGACCAGGATAACCACAACACTACCGGATAGACACGAAACAGAACTCCCTCCGCTACTGCGGGAACTTCGATGCCAGAAAAACAGACACAGAAAGCTGTGGCAAAGAAGCAGGGACCCGCGGGAGCGGAGAGAAACGAACAGACTGTCTCGTGAGCTTGAAAAGCGGCTGAAAGAATGGCGCGCGGAAACCTGGGAAGACAGGATGGAGACACTCTGCCTCCAAACCCAGGACGAGTGGCAACTAGTAAAACACATTCGACAGCAGCGACCAGCTAAAAGGGCTATGCTAGGACCCCAGGGAACCGTGTTTGATGCCTTGTCGAAAGCCGAACTGTTTGCGGACACGTACGAGGAGCAAAACACAACACCACAGATCGACCTCACAGCTGCAGAACAACTCGAGGAAGAGAATGTCACACAAACAGTTCAAAATCTCCGAGACACACCGACACAAACAGCACCAGAACTCACAACACCGACACACATAAAGAAAATAATAGCCTGCAGAAAGGGCAGATCCGCACCAGGACTAGACAAAATTTCAAATTTGCATCTAAAGAACCTCTCTAGGAAACCACTAGTCCTGCTAACACGCATAATAAATAGCTGCATGCTGCTACAAAAATTCCCTGCGGCCTGGAAGGCAGCAAAAGTCATTACAATCCCAAAGGCAGGGAAAGACCCAAAACTACCGGCGAACCACCGCCCAATCAGTTTACTCTCCACAATGGGGAAAACACTTGAAAGGGTAGTATTGGACAGGATCAACAAATGTCTCATAGACGATGAAACCATCAGACCGGAACAATTTGGGTTCCAGAAAAAGGTCTCTGCAGAGCTACAAGTCCTTCGACTAACAGAACATATCACACACAATTTCAACTACACAAATTCAACAGCAGCAGTATTCCTCGATTGGGAAAAGGCTTACGACAAGGTTTGGCATGACAACTTAACCTATAAGATACACCACAACACGACGATCCCCGATGTGTACACAAAACTAATAGACAGCTTTCTGACAGACCGGACGTTCCTTGTTGAGGTAGACGGAAAACGCTCCTCAAGAAAGACCCTGAGGGCCGGCATACCCCAGGGGTCGGTGCTATCACCTACACTTTTCAACATATACGCAAACGACATCCCCCTGTCACCGCATGCCAGGATAGCCCAATTCGCGGATGACACAGCCTTCTACACGAGTGGCAGGCAGCACCACTCAAACATAGCACGCCTCCAAAGGCAGCTAGACATGGTAGAAGACTGGTGTAGGGGAAACAAAATGACATTAAACGCAGACAAAACTACAGCTGTCTACTTCACAAGGAAGCGGCCGGTACTCAGAAACCAGCTGTCCCTAAACGCCCAGGAACTACCGTGGAGAGACTCCGTGAAATACCTGGGCGTAACATTAGACAAAAAGATGTTGTTTCACCTTCACATCGGGGAAAAGCGAGAGAGAGGTATAAACCTCGCAAAAGCCCTCCTGCCCTTCTTCCTCAGCAGGGAGATGTGGATGGAAACTAAACGAACACTGTACAAAACAACCGTCCTCCCAGCACTAACGTACGGGTGTTCTGCGTGGGGAATCACGTGCCAGACAAACCACAAAAAATTGCAAAGGGTGCAAAATAAAGTGCTAAGGTGGATTCTGGACGCCCCACCGTGGACACCCGTACAAGAACTCCATGAAACAGTGGAAGTCGAGAGGATACAAGACACAGTGCAAAGACTGGTAACGACACTGTTTGACAAACTTGAACAAACCAGAGAAAACTGCAGACAACTCAGGGGCACAGGTACTGTGATACCCCGAACGTGGCACAGGCAGAGAGTGCCACGCCGAATCATAGAAGCCCCCGTAGACTAGTAAGGAAGTAGTAAGCAATAGTAAAAACACAATAGTTAATAAGATGTCTTTTTAGTTTAACATAATACACTGTAATTGTCCTTAAAAATCCATGCTCCCGTGGTAGGAACCAATAGGAAATAGAAACATGTCTATTATTTGTGCATTAATTGTTAGTTTTAAATTTTCTTGCTGATTATTAGCGTAGGACCAGAACTAAGTCTAAGATGTAATCACCAAGCCCCTCCCCCACTCTCTGTCGGCTGCACGACCACCCTTAGCTATATAGAATAAACTAGAGTTAACCACTTGACAAATGTTGTAAAAAATTAATGTTAAAGTAAGACGCAGATCCTCAAATGTACGACGCCGTACCCAGTGGGCAAGCGGCGGAACAACGGGCACAGCGGCCGCCACGGAACGACGACCTCATCTCGCCGAGCGGCCGACTGGCAAACTTCACAAAAGGAAAGCAGTGGGAAGCAGCACCCGCTGCACCCACTGCACAGAACCCACGCCTCAAAAATCGAGGATGGTCGGGGGCCGCAAGGCCTTATTGTTACCGACCATGCCCTCCAATGCCTACGATTTTGTTTTTGTAAATAAAAATTTAATCACAGAGAACAACAAACCAAACCATACAAATACACGTAGATTCGGCAAAGCCGAAGGAACTGTAGAACACCACGTGACACAAAAAAAAAAAAAAAAAAAAAAAAAAAAAAAAAAAAAAAAAAAAAAAAAAAAAAAAAAAAAATGATTCTCTGCTCTGCTGCTGTGCTGTGCTTGCGTGCCTGCCTGCCGCCCCGCTCGCTCTCGCTCTCGCTGTGTGTTACGCGCGTCGTCGAAATGGCAGATCAGGCGGCTACGAACGAGACTGCTGCGGCACCCGCCGCCACCGGCACTACGAAGAAGGCCAAGTCTGCGTCGTCTGCGAAGAAGCCGCGCGCCAAGCCTGCGCACCCGCGCACCTCTGAGATGGTGACGGCCGCCATCAAGAGTCTGAAGGAGCGCGGCGGGTCGTCGCTGCAGGCGATCAAGAAGTACATAGCCGCGCACTACAAGCTGGACGCGGAGAAGCTGGCGCCGTTTATCAAGAAGTACCTCAAGTCGGCCGTCGTGGCGGGCGAGCTGGTGCAGACGAAGGGGAAGGGCGCGTCCGGCTCGTTCAAGCTTGCCGGCGCCGGCGGCGGGGGGGCGGCCGAGGGCGGCAAGGCTCGTGCTGGCGGTGCCAAGAAGAAGCGCGCCGCTCCGGCCAGCAAGGAGAAGAAGGGCGCCCGTGCGGCCGGCGCAAAGAAGGCTGGTGGCGTGAAGGCGGCGACCGGTCGGAAGGCGGGCGCCGCCAAGAAGGCGTCTGCGGCGTCGGCCGCTCCCGCGGGTGCGAAGAAGGCGGCTGCGGCCAAGCCGGCCAAGGCCAAGTCGCCGTCGAAGGCGAAGAAGGCCGCCAAGGTTCCGACGAAGAAGCCGAAGGCGCCGCGCCCGAAGAAGGCGACGACGCCGTCTAAGGCGAAGGCTTCGCCCAAGAAGAAGAAGTAGAGTAGAGGAGAAAGAGATGGGAGAAAGGAAGGGTTTGGCGCTTGACTCCGTCGTCCCCACCCCCCGTCGTCGTCTAGTGGCGCGCAAGAGACGCGCGGCCCAAAACGGCCCTTCTCAGGGCCATCAAAGCACGTCGGGGAAGGTTTTGATTGTCGTGTAGCGTCTGGTGTGGGTGTCTGTCTGTCTGGCGTTTCTGTATGCCCGTGGGGATGCTGTTTGCGTGCCGTGGTGGTTGGATTGCGGGGGTCGGTGGCGGGTGTGGGCGGCGGTAGCGGTAAGCGGTGTTGTTGTTGTTGTTGTTGTTGTCGTGGTTGATTGTCGCCGTGTTTGTGGCGGCGGCCGACGGTTGTGGTTTTCTGTCACGTTGTTTTGTTTGAATACGTTGGTTGGCTTGCCTGCGTTCGTTCTTCTCGGATGTCTGTCTTGTCGAGTCGTGTCTGGTCTTTGTTTTGTTTCTTTGTGTGTGTGTGTTATGTTTTGCAACGGGGGGCACGTTGAGATGTGGAAGGAGTCGGCGGGGGATTTCGGTGGCGTGTAGAGCGAGCGAGCGCGCCTGCCTGGCCGTTGGCCGTCGGAGTTGGAGTGCGGGTTTTTTTTGTTTTCGAAACGAAAGCGGCGGCCGGCCAGCCACCCGTGCGGTGTGACGTCGGCCGTTGGGTATTGTGCGCTTTGAGCGCCGGGGAGGGATGATGTGTGATTGTTGCGCGCTGCTAGCAGGCAGGCAGAGTGAGCGGGTGTGGCGGACGGACGGGAAGTGGTGGTTTTTGTTTTTGGGTTGCGGGGCGAGAGGCAGGCGACCGACAAAGTTTGCTCGCGACGGAGAGATGTTAGTGGCCCTGAAAAGGGCCGTTTTTGTTTGTGCGGTGCGGTGCGGTGCGGTGCCGCGGCGCGGTTTAGGCGCGCTCGCCGCGGATGCGGCGCGCGAGCTGGATGTCCTTGGGCATGATGGTGACGCGCTTGGCGTGGATTGCGCACAGGTTGGTGTCTTCGAAGAGGCCGACGAGGTAGGCCTCGCTGGCCTCCTGCAGGGCCATGACTGCGGAGCTCTGGAAGCGCAGGTCGGTCTTGAAGTCCTGGGCGATCTCGCGCACTAGGCGCTGGAATGGCAGCTTGCGGATGAGCAGCTCTGTGCTCTTCTGGTAGCGCCTGATTTCTCGCAGGGCGACGGTGCCCGGCCTGTAGCGGTGGGGCTTCTTGACGCCTCCGGTGGCGGGCGCGCTCTTCCTCGCCGCCTTGGTGGCGAGCTGTTTGCGCGGCGCCTTTCCGCCGGTGGACTTGCGGGCCGTTTGCTTTGTGCGGGCCATAGCGGTAGCGGTAGCGGAGCGGCGTGCGTGGAGGTTAGGTGCGGCGCGGCGTCCGGTGCTGCCTAGACAACGGGCCCGCGCGCCTCCGTGCTGCGCTTATATGCCCTCGGTTGCGCGTGGTGGGGGGAGGGCGGGCCAGAGTCTATATAGGGGGGCGGCGGGCGCGCTGGGCGCAGACCGTAGCCGACTCGCCAGCCGCTGCAGCTGCTGTTTGTGCACGTTTTGCTTTGCCCGAGGAAGGAAGGATGACAGGCCGCGGCAAGGGAGGAAAGGGGCTCGGCAAGGGTGGCGCCAAGCGGCACCGCAAGGTGTTGCGCGACAACATCCAGGGCATCACGAAGCCCGCCATCCGCCGCCTGGCTCGCAGGGGCGGCGTGAAGCGCATCTCTGGTCTGATCTACGAGGAGACCCGCGGGGTGCTGAAGGTGTTCCTGGAGAACGTGATCCGCGACGCGGTGACGTACACTGAGCACGCCAAGCGCAAGACTGTGACGGCCATGGACGTGGTGTACGCCCTGAAGAGGCAGGGGCGCACCCTGTACGGTTTCGGCGGTTAGGCTGCGTCGCAGCGGGCGCTGGCCTTCCCGCGGCCGTGCTTGTGGGTGGGAGAGACTAGAAAACGGCCCTTTTCAGGGCCACCACACTGTTCGGAAGTTGAAAAGTGCGAAAGAGTCTGTGTTGTTGTTGCTGCGTGTGTGCGCTGTGTTGTTTGTTTCTTTCCGTTTGAGCGACGTGATGTGGCTGGGAGGGGAGAAGGAAAGGAAACGTGTCATGTGGCTGGCTGGCTGTGTGTGTGTGAGAGTGGAGCTGCTTCGTTTGTGTTTGTTATTGTGTGTCTTTGTATCGATCGCGATGGAGATGGCGGGCTGTGTGTTGTTGTGCGAGAGGCGGTGATTATTTGCTTGCGTGGTTTGGCTCTGTGTGTTAGGCGTGTGGGCATAGGCGGCCGGATCAGCTGTTTCGTTCGTGTCGACGGCCGTTGCGGCGCGCGGGAGTGGAGGGCGGTGTGTCGACACGCCTCCCTTTAACAATGGTCATTATTGCTGCCGTTGTCGTTTGGAAGGCGACTGCGACCGTGCAAAATGTGTGTGTGTGTGTGTGTTGGGCCACACGGGCTGTGTGGACGACAAGATGGCGGACGTGCGCCGGCGGCGGCTGTGCTGTGAAAGTGCAAAGTTAAAAACAAAACAAGGTGCGGCGAGGACGACTGAAATTTTGCTTTGGACGTAGGTTTGTGTGGTGGCCCTGAAAAGGGCCGATTGTTGTGGGCCGAGCCGAGCCGGCAAAGCGCGTTGCGTGCAGGGGAGCACGCGGCGCTGCGATTGCCTGGCCTCCTTTAGGCCTTCTTCTCGGTCTTCTTTGGCAGCAGGACGGCCTGGATGTTGGGCAGGACACCACCCTGTGCGATGGTGACGCCCGACAGGAGCTTGTTGAGCTCCTCGTCGTTGCGGATGGCAAGCTGCAGGTGGCGCGGGATGATGCGCGTCTTCTTGTTGTCGCGGGCCGCGTTTCCGGCCAGCTCGAGCACCTCAGCCGCGAGGTACTCCATGACGGCGGCGAGGTAGACGGGCGCCCCGGCGCCGACGCGCTCTGCGTAGTTTCCCTTGCGCAGGAGGCGGTGGATTCTGCCGACCGGGAACTGGAGCCCAGCCCTGCTTGAGCGGGACTTTGACTTGCCCTTGACTTTGCCTCCCTTTCCGCGTCCGGACATGGCGATTGGGCTAGCGACGGTGCACACGAAACGGAAACGAAAACGACCGGTGCGAGCGGCAGCGAGTCGAGCAGCGGAGTGCGTGCCGGCGCAGCAGGGGTGGGGGTGCTTTATGGGCTCGGGTGCGGCGGCCGGTTGCGCGCGCGCCCCATTGGTCGGCGGCCGCAACAGGGCGAGCTGGTAAAGGTGCGGCGGCGGCTGGCGGCGGGTGCCACTGTGTGGGGAGACGCTGACTAGAGCGGAGCGCTTGCTACTGGTGTTGCTGCTGCCGTACGTTCGTTCGAGATGCCGCCCAAGACTAGCGGGAAGGCCGCCAAGAAGGCTGGCAAGGCGCAGAAGAACATTTCGAAGGGCGACAAGAAGAAGAAGCGCAAGAGGAAGGAGAGCTATGCCATCTACATCTACAAGGTGCTGAAGCAGGTGCACCCTGACACGGGCATCTCGTCGAAGGCGATGAGCATCATGAACAGCTTCGTGAACGACATTTTCGAGCGCATTGCGGCCGAGGCTTCTCGCCTGGCGCACTACAACAAGCGCTCGACCATCACGTCCCGCGAGATCCAGACCGCTGTGCGGCTGTTGCTGCCTGGCGAGCTGGCCAAGCACGCCGTGAGCGAGGGCACGAAGGCGGTGACAAAGTACACGAGCTCCAAGTAAGGAGGTGGCTCTGGAATGGAAGGATGGAGAAGGCTCCTCCGTTGCGAGAGCGGCAAAACGGCCCTTTTCAGGGCCACCAACTTGCCTTTTGCGGGAAGGGCGGAATTGTTGTTGTTGTTTGTGTGGACGGCTGTGATGTATGTGTGCATTTTGATTGTGGGCGCGTCAAAGCGTGTTGCGGGGTACGGCCACGAGGTTGGTCGCCGTGGCGTGGAATGGTGGCACGCCTCGTTGGAGTGGTTTTGACCCATTGGTGTTGGGGTGTGTGTGTGTGTGTTACCTGTCTGCGAGGGGGGACAGTGCGATCGGCGACTTTTGTGTCGCCGTAACGACGGCCGTTTGCGGGTTTGTTTTTTTGCACATCATACATGGCGAGGGTGAAATGTGAAATGTTTTTGTTTGGTTGTTTTTGCCGCCCACTATTCCCTTTGCCGTACGCCGAGTTTGACAATGGTGCGACGCAACTGCAGCGTGGAGGTGTGTGAGTGACGTTGAAATGAACGTGCCATTAAGACGCATTGTTGTTGTATTGTACTGTACGTGTACGGCGACACGCACGATGATGTACCATTCGACTCTGATTTTTGATAGCCGTGTCTGACTGATTGCGTACGACGCACGCACACCGATGTCGTCATTCAAGATGCACGCGTGTCCAGTGCAGTACAGTAAGCGCGACGCTAGACGACGACGACGGCGGCGGCGGTCGTTTGTTTGGCGAATGTCTGTACACGTGTTTGTCTGTGTCCATCCGGTATGTATGTATTTGTTTGTTTGAAAGTGTTTTGTGTGTCGGTGACGTGGTCCGATCCGTCGCCCCCTGAGTAACTGTCGATCGGCGCGATAGACCGGCGTCACGCAACTGAACCGAAGTCTTGGGCACACCCGTCATACTGTTGTACACCGTCGCGCTGAGAACGGTAACGAAAGGTTGACTTTGATCGGTCGAATGTCTGGGCAGAACGTGAGGAATGAGGCAAGAGTGCAAGGAGGAAAGGACAGAGGGGGGGCAAAAGAGAGAGGAAGGGAAAAAGGGGAGAAACGCATTCGTAGAGCAACGGAACGTTCCCGCGTCGGAGGCGTATTGGAGCCGCACTGAAATGCGTTTAACGGCGGCGCGGCTGCAAGTGTCTGCCGTGGTGAACGTTACCTTTGACGGCTGCATTGGGCTTTTGCCTTTGCTTTTGCTTTTGCTTTTGCTTTCGCTTTCGCTTTCCCGGATGTACGTAACGTTTGTTGATATGGTTCTGAGGAAGAGTGTATGACAGTGCCGTGCCGTCCATGTTCGTGTGCCCTCCCATTGTGTGTATGCTATTGTCTGTGTACTTGAATGATGTATGTAGGTGTTGGTGGACATGTTGTACCAGTGGGGGGAAATGGATCGTCGATAGTTGCCGTCACTCTGTCACGGTCGAGATGACGCACCCTCCGTACAGAAAGGTGTCGAGAAAGTGAGTGTGTGTGTGTGTGTGTGCGTGCGTCCGTGAATTGGCAGTGTTTGGAGGTGGGCGTGCCCTGCATGTGGCCCGGAAGGCTGTTCGTTTGGCGGTAGTGTTGTGTGGACAGGGGAGGGGCATGCGTAACGCTGCTGGCATGGCATTTCGGGAGATGGGAGGGGGCAAACGAGGAGCGGCGGCCAAAGACGGGACGGGGAGGGGCGCGGTGTGGGTGGCTTGCGCCTGTGCTCGGCGTTGTGGTTTGTGCAAAAGAGGAGGAGAAAAACAATGAGTTGCCAGGGAGGGGAGCGGTGTTGTGTTGTGGTTGTCGTGGTGTAGCCGCAGACGCGGCTGTCAGTGAACGTGGCGAGACGGACGGATATGCGCGGAGGGGCGGGGGCGGCGCATTTCGCCGGTGCCGTGCCGTGCCTGAAAGCCGCGTGGTCGCTGTGTTGTTGGTGGCGTGGGGGCGAGGAGAGTACCGTACGGGTGTGCTTGTGCGCCGGAAATGGCACACTGCGCCTGCCCGTCTTGGAGGCTGATGGCTGTGGTGTGGAAATGGGGCGCGGTGATGTTGAAGCAGTTGAAGAACAGAAAAGAAACCAAGAAAACGGAAGGCGTGATGCGGCGGTGGTGGTGAGAGCGGGAAAAACAAAACAACAAAAAAAAAAAAAAACAACAAAAAAAAAAGAAGGAAAAACAACAAGAAACAAAAAAGAACACAAAACGTCTATCAATATTAAAATGTAAATGGAAATGGAAATGGACCCAGGTATAACCTCCCTGCACAAACAGCAGAGAGTCCGATGATAATAAAAATGTGCCAGAAGAATGTTAACGTCCCTACAAAACAAACCCAACGATAAGATTAATGAAAGAATGAACCGTATGTAACATTGCAACAGACATAATGAAACGTGATAAATTGTATAAGGGCAGCAGCGTTGACCTTTGGCCCTGTATTCAGAATAAAAAGAGCCAAAGATCGTTACCCCAATGAAAAAGACACTGAAACACGTATGTAATGTAACATAGCAGCGATGGCGAGACATTGTAGCATCTGTGACCAGAGAGTTTGCGCTGGACCGCGCGAGTGTTGCGAGCGGTTCTCAGTCAGTCAGTCAGTCAGTCAGTCAGTCGTTGCGAGTCTGTAGCTCTGTCTAGTTGAGGGCTGTACTCTGTCAGTAGTCGTCGCGTGCAGTACGCTAATAGTCGTCATGCAGAGCGGTCGGTCAGTAGTAGCAGCCGAGTGCGGTTGTGTGATGTAGGCGGTCGGCAACACTGGTCAAGATGGTGAATAAGGTATACTGTCAATTAATATAATCATTAGATAATGAAGAATTTTATTTATTGTAATTATTCTCCAACAAGTTCCCCAATAATAATTTCTATTTCAAAAGCATTTTTCAAACATTTAATTTTTTTATTGAACTAAAGAGTTCGTTGCACTTCACATTTCATTCCACTTCTTTGAAGAAAAATGTCACTAAAATCACAAAAAAAAGAGAATATTATTATTTGCAATGCAGTTCCTCCAAGCGCTGCGCAACAACAAGAGCAGAAATGTGACATCCATTTATTCTGAGGTAAGACTTTAAATTCTGATTGTTTTGCACAGGGCCAAAGACCGATATTTCGGTTTAATTGAAGTTTCCTGTCGCTGAACGGACTTTAAATGTTGTGAAGAATTTATATTTGAGTCAGATTGCGAATTTCACATTTTTGTTGCCATTTTCAATACCTCTCATTGTGGGCGAGGTTACAATTAGCGCAATGTCCATTAGCGTCCGTAAATAACATTGTCCATTAGTTTAAAATTTGCGGGGAGGTTACAACACACACAAAAAACAAAAAAAAACAAAAAAAAAAAAAATTGCATTTATATCCGCCCCTCAATTGTAGATACCCCTTACACAGCTGTGTGCAATGAATGAGTGCTGGCTGGTAATGAATTGCACTCCTTGGAGGGAAATGCCATAGGAAGTAGTCTTTAAAAAGTGAATGTTTTTCGTTAAAAGACAAGAGTTACTTTAGAAAAAAGTAATAGTGGGGCTTTTGTTTGTTGTTGAACAAAATAAGTACAATGAACATACGTTATCAGATTTGCGCAATGCAGCTTCACACTACCTTTTGATTATAACACAATATACTATACATCGTCCCGAACCGTGACCAGAGTCGCGAGACGAGCAGAGCACGCCGCCGACGCCCGCTCAGTACAACCGTCCACCCGCTACTACTGTCGACCGACTACTACCTCTCCCGACTCGCGCTACAATATATATAACAACTGTTCCTGGCGACCCGGTGCGTGCCACTACTGTCGTCTGGCGCGGTCCAAGCGCCGACTAGCAACGATAAATAACTCTCTGGTCAGACAGAGATGCTGTCATGCCTCGCCATCGCTCTGGTAATGAATACGTAGGTGTTGCAGCGTGCGTACCACCGGAACACGCAGTGGCGGAGCCAAAGACTGTGTTGTCGAGGTCGAGTGCGAGCGGGAAGAGAGGCAGCGCCGGCACGGAGATGCAAGCGAGCGCGAGACGCACGGGGGCTGCGGCGTGGCGCGTTTGCGGTGGGCGCCTTTGGTGGCAACGGCCGGGACAAGCAGCGGTGTATGGTGTGGTGCGGGGCGGACAGGGGCGGCGCGACGACGGCATGGGGGCGAAAACGGGACGGGGGACGGCGGATGTTGAGAGGCGTCACGCGCGGACAGGACACAGACACAGAGAGACACACAGATTGGAAAGGGAGGGTGCGCGGTAGTAGTTGGGAATGTGCGTACCGTGCGGGATGGGAGTGGGCGAGGAACACGGTCGTGGCCCCTGTTTTGGGTGCGTGTGGTGACGTCGGTGTGTTGTGGGAAGGGAAGGTGCTGTGGCGGCGGCGCGTAATGGGCGTAGGCCGAAAAGAGAAAGGAACGTGGGCAGTGTGTTGGCAAGCGTCGGTTCGACTGCGACGTTGATGGGCAGGGCAGGGCAAGGTTAATGGTGGTAGGAGTAGGCTTGTGGGCGCAAAAAATCTGCCGCTGCAGGCGGTGCCGTAACCGCCATGGCTGGAAGGAGAGAGGGCCAAAGAAAGAAAGAAAGAAGAAAACAAAAAAAACAAAAAAAAGGAGGGGGGGGGGGGCGAAAGTGGAGAGGCGGTGGTGTGAGAAGGGCGGGGGCGGAAGGAAGGCAGGAAGGACAAGAGGCGAGGCGACGGCTTGCTTTGTGTACCGGTCGGTCTCTGGCTATGCTTCGTTTTCTGCAGCAGGGTCGGTGCGCGGCGTGGCTCGCGGCAGTGGGAACGCCTGGCGGCTGGACGGCCAGCAATGCGGTTGGATGGGCGGCCACAGCACCGCACCTGTGCCCGAGGAGGAGACGCTGGCGGCGGGCCCTGAGGTGAGGCCGGCTCGGCTGGGGCTGTGGATGTGTAGGTGTGCGCCGCTGCTGCAACAACGAGTAAAAACGCGAGAAGAAGGGGTGGCGGTAGAGAGGGAGAAAAAAAAAAAAAAAGGTCGTTGTTGTGTTGATGCGCAGGCAGACGCGTACAGAGAGACGAGCCCGGTCTGCAGCAGGGTGTGGCCGTGCCGAGTGCAGAGCAGCGGCGGCCCGGTTCGGTTCGGTTCGGCCCGGCCCGGCGGGCCGCGCTGTTGTCGCGGACGTGAGCGCCCCCTGGCGGGTGGCCGGAGGCGGCGCGGCGTGTTGGACGTGTGGCTGGTGGCAGTGCACAATTTGCGAGTGGCTGGCGGTGTGGTGTGGCGGTTGGCGCGTCGGGCGGCGGAGAGAGAGAGGGAGGAGAGGTATGTGTTGCGGGCGCCCTTTGCTGCGCTGCGTCGTTGCGTGTGCCGTACAGGGCGGGCGCTTGTCGACTGTGTGGGCGGTGTGGCGAATTGGCGTGAAACGGCTGCCGAGAGGTGTGTGGTAGCGAGCCGGTCGGTGTCAGTGCGAAGGGGAATGTGCGTGCGTTTGGCGGTTTCGGTGTGCTTTTTGCGGCGTGAGAGTGGGAATTAGTGGGGCCGGCTGTTGTGTTGGTTCCTTGTGTCTTGTGTCGCGTAGCTTGATGGCAACGTGGAAGGACGCCGGTTTCGTTTCGAGCCTTGCGTGTGGTTGTCGACGTTGACTGGTTGGCGTGTGCCGATGCACGTGCATGTGTGGGTCGCGAGTGCGTTTTTGGCTGGCTGTGTGTGTGTGTGTGTGTTTTGGGGGGGAAGGGGGAGGCGGTGGTGGAAGTGCAGTCGTTGCCACGGGCGTCGTCGGGTGGGGCTGGGGCTGTGCGTCGTGGCGGAAAGGTGGTAGGTTGCGGGAAGCGAGCCCGTCGTTGACGGTGTCGCGTGAGTTGTGAATCGAGTGGGGCGCGGGGCGCGGGACAGGAGCAGCGTGCCGCTGCGTCGTGGTCGTCAGCAGAGGCTGTGCGTGTGCTTGTCCTTTTTGTGGGCGGTTCGTGCGAGGCGTTTTTGTTTTGTGTTGCCCTAGTTGTTAGTTTATTTTGTTTGTGTTTGTTATTTTGAGACGACGACTGGTTGGTGGCGTGCGCGCGAAGTGGCGGTGTGCGCTTCCCGTGTCGTTTGTGTTGTTTTGTTTTTGTGTGTTTTTTTTGTGTTTTGCACTGGGCCCCGGGTGGGTGGGTGGGTGGGTGGGTGCGTGTGTGTCGATTGCCGGCTGGCGAAAGGTGCGCCATCGGCGGGGTGGGTCGCCGGCACAAGTAGAGGCGGCGGCGTTGTTGCTGTTGTTGTGTGGTGTTTGTTTTGTTCGGCTGTGTCGGCGAGCTGTGTTGCGGTGCGTGTGAATGGTGGTGCAAAAGTGCTGGCGTTGGGGCTGCGGCTGCGACGGCGGCGAGCCGCGGGCGCGCATGATAGTGATGTTGTGAACAGCGGCTGTGTACGGTAGTGGTGTTGTTGTAGCACGACGTGCATCCGGGCCGGCGCGGAAAGCGCAGTTGCGGGCGGTTGCCCTTCGGTGCCAGCCATGTCGCGTGAGCGGCGGGTTGCTCTGGTGTCGACACGTGGTGCTCTGGGTTGTTGTGTGGTGCCCTTTGGCCGGTGGGGGTGGTTCGCGTGTGTCTGGTTCGCGCTCGGTATCTGGTCGTGGTCGTGCTGCTCCCCCGTCTGTCGGCGGTTTTCGACGTCGTCTGTACGTTTTTGTTCGTTTGCGGCGTGCCTGCCGACGTCGTCCCGTCGCGACCTTTCAACCGAAAGTGTGGCGCCCGAAGGTGAACGAACGTAACCCTGACCTCGGCGCTTTACGCTGAGCCGAGCGAACCGAACCTAACCCGTGGTGTGGCGAGGTGAGCTCAGCCTGTGAGCCCCTAACGTCTACGTAAGGTAAGCTGTCCGGCTCACGCCTCACGTTTGAACGCTTTTTTTTTTTTTTTTTTAACCTACGTTTGACGCTTCTTAACCTAGCACTGACCCCTTAACCTAACGTGTAACCTAACCTAACCTAGCCTGTGACGCCTGACGTGTTTGAATGCTTAACCTAAGTTTGACGCTTAACCTAACCCAAGTCCCCTTAACCTAACCCACGTCCACCTAACCTAACCTAACCTAACCTAACCTAGACGTGTAAACGTAATGTGTAACGCGTAACGTGTAAGGTCGGCTGTCGTGTGTGCTGACGGCAGATTGGGTTGGTCTGTAGATTCGGATTGCGGTTTGCCTCGGTCGAGGGGTTGGGTCGGAAGCGGCGAGGGGCGGCGGCGCCTGTTGCGCAGGCGGCGTCCGTTTGCGGCGGGCAATTGTTGAAGAAACGGCTGTGAATGTTGGCGGGCGAGAGGAGGAGGACGGCGCGCGATGTGGCCCGACGGCTGCGGGCCGATCGGGAAACGGCGGGAGGGCGACGGAAGGCGATGGGGCGGCGGAGGCGCGTTTGCACGGCCGTCATCGCCGCACGCCTCGGCTTGTGTGGCTGTGGCGCCGGCCGCGCTGGCCGGGCTGCCGCGGCGACGGTGTGGGAGTTTTGCCGAAGGTTTGGCCATTGTGGCGGGTCGTCGGCTGGGGCTGTGGGGGCGGCATTTGGGCGGGGGCGGCGATTCTCGGCGGGCCGACCCAGGCTGTAGCGCGCGGTAGCTGCAGTTTGGCCGTGGTTTGCGGCGCTGCCGTGGCGACTGGTTGGCGACTGTGGTGTGGCTGTGTGTAGCCCCATCCTCGGTGGTTTGAAAGGCGCGGGCGGTTGTGGCGCAGGTTTGGGGCTGCTCCGCACAGGCTGTCGGACGTTGGGCGGTAGCAAGCGCGGGAGGCGCGGCGCGGCGGCGCGCAGAGTGGCGGCCGCTCTCTCGGCCGTCCGCGCCCGCCCGCGACACTGGCTGGGCCTTGTGATTCTCTGCTCTGCTGCTGTGCTGTGCTTGCGTGCCTGCCTGCCGTCCCGCTCGCTCTCGCTCTCGCTGTGTGTTACGCGCGTCGTCGAAATGGCAGATCAGGCGGCTACGAACGAGACTGCTGCGGCACCCGCCGCCACCGGCACTACGAAGAAGGCCAAGTCTGCGTCGTCTGCGAAGAAGCCGCGCGCCAAGCCTGCGCACCCGCGCACCTCTGAGATGGTGACGGCCGCCATCAAGAGTCTGAAGGAGCGCGGCGGGTCGTCGCTGCAGGCGATCAAGAAGTACATAGCCGCGCACTACAAGCTGGACGCGGAGAAGCTGGCGCCGTTTATCAAGAAGTACCTCAAGTCGGCCGTCGTGGCGGGCGAGCTGGTGCAGACGAAGGGGAAGGGCGCGTCCGGCTCGTTCAAGCTTGCCGGCGCCGGCGGCGGGGGGGCGGCCGAGGGCGGCAAGGCTCGTGCTGGCGGTGCCAAGAAGAAGCGCGCCGCTCCGGCCAGCAAGGAGAAGAAGGGCGCCCGTGCGGCCGGCGCAAAGAAGGCTGGTGGCGTGAAGGCGGCGACCGGTCGGAAGGCGGGCGCCGCCAAGAAGGCGTCTGCGGCGTCGGCCGCTCCCGCGGGTGCGAAGAAGGCGGCTGCGGCCAAGCCGGCCAAGGCCAAGTCGCCGTCGAAGGCGAAGAAGGCCGCCAAGGTTCCGACGAAGAAGCCGAAGGCGCCGCGCCCGAAGAAGGCGACGACGCCGTCTAAGGCGAAGGCTTCGCCCAAGAAGAAGAAGTAGAGTAGAGGAGAAAGAGATGGGAGAAAGGAAGGGTTTGGCGCTTGACTCCGTCGTCCCCACCCCCCGTCGTCGTCTAGTGGCGCGCAAGAGACGCGCGGCCCAAAACGGCCCTTCTCAGGGCCATCAAAGCACGTCGGGGAAGGTTTTGATTGTCGTGTAGCGTCTGGTGTGGGTGTCTGTCTGTCTGGCGTTTCTGTATGCCCGTGGGGATGCTGTTTGCGTGCCGTGGTGGTTGGATTGCGGGGGTCGGTGGCGGGTGTGGGCGGCGGTAGCGGTAAGCGGTGTTGTTGTTGTTGTTGTTGTTGTCGTGGTTGATTGTCGCCGTGTTTGTGGCGGCGGCCGACGGTTGTGGTTTTCTGTCACGTTGTTTTGTTTGAATACGTTGGTTGGCTTGCCTGCGTTCGTTCTTCTCGGATGTCTGTCTTGTCGAGTCGTGTCTGGTCTTTGTTTTGTTTCTTTGTGTGTGTGTGTTATGTTTTGCAACGGGGGGCACGTTGAGATGTGGAAGGAGTCGGCGGGGGATTTCGGTGGCGTGTAGAGCGAGCGAGCGCGCCTGCCTGGCCGTTGGCCGTCGGAGTTGGAGTGCGGGTTTTTTTTGTTTTCGAAACGAAAGCGGCGGCCGGCCAGCCACCCGTGCGGTGTGACGTCGGCCGTTGGGTATTGTGCGCTTTGAGCGCCGGGGAGGGATGATGTGTGATTGTTGCGCGCTGCTAGCAGGCAGGCAGAGTGAGCGGGTGTGGCGGACGGACGGGAAGTGGTGGTTTTTGTTTTTGGGTTGCGGGGCGAGAGGCAGGCGACCGACAAAGTTTGCTCGCGACGGAGAGATGTTAGTGGCCCTGAAAAGGGCCGTTTTTGTTTGTGCGGTGCGGTGCGGTGCGGTGCCGCGGCGCGGTTTAGGCGCGCTCGCCGCGGATGCGGCGCGCGAGCTGGATGTCCTTGGGCATGATGGTGACGCGCTTGGCGTGGATTGCGCACAGGTTGGTGTCTTCGAAGAGGCCGACGAGGTAGGCCTCGCTGGCCTCCTGCAGGGCCATGACTGCGGAGCTCTGGAAGCGCAGGTCGGTCTTGAAGTCCTGGGCGATCTCGCGCACTAGGCGCTGGAATGGCAGCTTGCGGATGAGCAGCTCTGTGCTCTTCTGGTAGCGCCTGATTTCTCGCAGGGCGACGGTGCCCGGCCTGTAGCGGTGGGGCTTCTTGACGCCTCCGGTGGCGGGCGCGCTCTTCCTCGCCGCCTTGGTGGCGAGCTGTTTGCGCGGCGCCTTTCCGCCGGTGGACTTGCGGGCCGTTTGCTTTGTGCGGGCCATAGCGGTAGCGGTAGCGGAGCGGCGTGCGTGGAGGTTAGGTGCGGCGCGGCGTCCGGTGCTGCCTAGACAACGGGCCCGCGCGCCTCCGTGCTGCGCTTATATGCCCTCGGTTGCGCGTGGTGGGGGGAGGGCGGGCCAGAGTCTATATAGGGGGGCGGCGGGCGCGCTGGGCGCAGACCGTAGCCGACTCGCCAGCCGCTGCAGCTGCTGTTTGTGCACGTTTTGCTTTGCCCGAGGAAGGAAGGATGACAGGCCGCGGCAAGGGAGGAAAGGGGCTCGGCAAGGGTGGCGCCAAGCGGCACCGCAAGGTGTTGCGCGACAACATCCAGGGCATCACGAAGCCCGCCATCCGCCGCCTGGCTCGCAGGGGCGGCGTGAAGCGCATCTCTGGTCTGATCTACGAGGAGACCCGCGGGGTGCTGAAGGTGTTCCTGGAGAACGTGATCCGCGACGCGGTGACGTACACTGAGCACGCCAAGCGCAAGACTGTGACGGCCATGGACGTGGTGTACGCCCTGAAGAGGCAGGGGCGCACCCTGTACGGTTTCGGCGGTTAGGCTGCGTCGCAGCGGGCGCTGGCCTTCCCGCGGCCGTGCTTGTGGGTGGGAGAGACTAGAAAACGGCCCTTTTCAGGGCCACCACACTGTTCGGAAGTTGAAAAGTGCGAAAGAGTCTGTGTTGTTGTTGCTGCGTGTGTGCGCTGTGTTGTTTGTTTCTTTCCGTTTGAGCGACGTGATGTGGCTGGGAGGGGAGAAGGAAAGGAAACGTGTCATGTGGCTGGCTGGCTGTGTGTGTGTGAGAGTGGAGCTGCTTCGTTTGTGTTTGTTATTGTGTGTCTTTGTATCGATCGCGATGGAGATGGCGGGCTGTGTGTTGTTGTGCGAGAGGCGGTGATTATTTGCTTGCGTGGTTTGGCTCTGTGTGTTAGGCGTGTGGGCATAGGCGGCCGGATCAGCTGTTTCGTTCGTGTCGACGGCCGTTGCGGCGCGCGGGAGTGGAGGGCGGTGTGTCGACACGCCTCCCTTTAACAATGGTCATTATTGCTGCCGTTGTCGTTTGGAAGGCGACTGCGACCGTGCAAAATGTGTGTGTGTGTGTGTGTTGGGCCACACGGGCTGTGTGGACGACAAGATGGCGGACGTGCGCCGGCGGCGGCTGTGCTGTGAAAGTGCAAAGTTAAAAACAAAACAAGGTGCGGCGAGGACGACTGAAATTTTGCTTTGGACGTAGGTTTGTGTGGTGGCCCTGAAAAGGGCCGATTGTTGTGGGCCGAGCCGAGCCGGCAAAGCGCGTTGCGTGCAGGGGAGCACGCGGCGCTGCGATTGCCTGGCCTCCTTTAGGCCTTCTTCTCGGTCTTCTTTGGCAGCAGGACGGCCTGGATGTTGGGCAGGACACCACCCTGTGCGATGGTGACGCCCGACAGGAGCTTGTTGAGCTCCTCGTCGTTGCGGATGGCAAGCTGCAGGTGGCGCGGGATGATGCGCGTCTTCTTGTTGTCGCGGGCCGCGTTTCCGGCCAGCTCGAGCACCTCAGCCGCGAGGTACTCCATGACGGCGGCGAGGTAGACGGGCGCCCCGGCGCCGACGCGCTCTGCGTAGTTTCCCTTGCGCAGGAGGCGGTGGATTCTGCCGACCGGGAACTGGAGCCCAGCCCTGCTTGAGCGGGACTTTGACTTGCCCTTGACTTTGCCTCCCTTTCCGCGTCCGGACATGGCGATTGGGCTAGCGACGGTGCACACGAAACGGAAACGAAAACGACCGGTGCGAGCGGCAGCGAGTCGAGCAGCGGAGTGCGTGCCGGCGCAGCAGGGGTGGGGGTGCTTTATGGGCTCGGGTGCGGCGGCCGGTTGCGCGCGCGCCCCATTGGTCGGCGGCCGCAACAGGGCGAGCTGGTAAAGGTGCGGCGGCGGCTGGCGGCGGGTGCCACTGTGTGGGGAGACGCTGACTAGAGCGGAGCGCTTGCTACTGTGTTGCTGCTGCCGTACGTTCGTTCGAGATGCCGCCCAAGACTAGCGGGAAGGCCGCCAAGAAGGCTGGCAAGGCGCAGAAGAACATTTCGAAGGGCGACAAGAAGAAGAAGCGCAAGAGGAAGGAGAGCTATGCCATCTACATCTACAAGGTGCTGAAGCAGGTGCACCCTGACACGGGCATCTCGTCGAAGGCGATGAGCATCATGAACAGCTTCGTGAACGACATTTTCGAGCGCATTGCGGCCGAGGCTTCTCGCCTGGCGCACTACAACAAGCGCTCGACCATCACGTCCCGCGAGATCCAGACCGCTGTGCGGCTGTTGCTGCCTGGCGAGCTGGCCAAGCACGCCGTGAGCGAGGGCACGAAGGCGGTGACAAAGTACACGAGCTCCAAGTAAGGAGGTGGCTCTGGAATGGAAGGATGGAGAAGGCTCCTCCGTTGCGAGAGCGGCAAAACGGCCCTTTTCAGGGCCACCAACTTGCCTTTTGCGGGAAGGCGGAATTGTTGTTGTTGTTTGTGTGGACGGCTGTGATGTATGTGTGCATTTTGATTGTGGGGCGCGTCAAAGCGTGTTGCGGGGTACGGCCACGAGGTTGGTCGCCGTGGCGTGGAATGGTGGCACGCCTCGTTGGAGTGGTTTTGACCCATTGGTGTTGGGGTGTGTGTGTGTGTGTTACCTGTCTGCGAGGGGGGACAGTGCGATCGGCGACTTTTGTGTCGCCGTAACGACGGCCGTTTGCGGGTTTGTTTTTTTGCACATCATACATGGCGAGGGTGAAATGTGAAATGTTTTTGTTTGGTTGTTTTTGCCGCCCACTATTCCCTTTGCCGTACGCCGAGTTTGACAATGGTGCGACGCAACTGCAGCGTGGAGGTGTGTGAGTGACGTTGAAATGAACGTGCCATTAAGACGCATTGTTGTTGTATTGTACTGTACGTGTACGGCGACACGCACGATGATGTACCATTCGACTCTGATTTTTGATAGCCGTGTCTGACTGATTGCGTACGACGCACGCACACCGATGTCGTCATTCAAGATGCACGCGTGTCCAGTGCAGTACAGTAAGCGCGACGCTAGACGACGACGACGGCGGCGGCGGTCGTTTGTTTGGCGAATGTCTGTACACGTGTTTGTCTGTGTCCATCCGGTATGTATGTATTTGTTTGTTTGAAAGTGTTTTGTGTGTCGGTGACGTGGTCCGATCCGTCGCCCCTGAGTAACTGTCGATCGGCGCGATAGACCGGCGTCACGCAACTGAACCGAAGTCTTGGCACACCCGTCATACTGTTGTACACCGTCGCGCTGAGAACGGTAACGAAAGGTTGACTTTGATCGGTCGAATGTCTGGGCAGAACGTGAGGAATGAGGCAAGAGTGCAAGGAGGAAAGGACAGAGGGGGGGCAAAAGAGAGAGGAAGGGAAAAAGGGGAGAAACGCATTCGTAGAGCAACGGAACGTTCCCGCGTCGGAGGCGTATTGGAGCCGCACTGAAATGCGTTTAACGGCGGCGCGGCTGCAAGTGTCTGCGTGGTGAACGTTACCTTTGACGGCTGCATTGGGCTTTTGCCTTTGCTTTTGCTTTTGCTTTTGCTTTTGCTTTCGCTTTCGCTTTCCCGGATGTACGTAACGTTTGTTGATATGGTTCTGAGGAAGAGTGTATGACAGTGCCGTGCCGTCCATGTTCGTGTGCCCTCCCATTGTGTGTATGCTATTGTCTGTGTACTTGAATCGATGTATGTAGGTGTTGGTGGACATGTTGTACCAGTGGGGGGAAATGGATCGTCGATAGTTGCCGTCACTCTGTCACGGTCGAGATGACGCACCCTCCGTACAGAAAGGTGTCGAGAAAGTGAGTGTGTGTGTGTGTGTGTGTGCGTGCGTCCGTGAATTGGCAGTGTTTGGAGGTGGGCGTGCCCTGCATGTGGCCCGGAAGGCTGTTCGTTTGGCGGTAGTGTTGTGTGGACAGGGGAGGGGCATGCGTAACGCTGCTGGCATGGCATTTCGGGAGATGGGAGGGGGCAAACGAGGAGCGGCGGCCAAAGACGGGACGGGGAGGGGCGCGGTGTGGGTGGCTTGCGCCTGTGCTCGGCGTTGTGGTTTGTGCAAAAGAGGAGGAGAAAAACAATGAGTTGCCAGGGAGGGGAGCGGTGTTGTGTTGTGGTTGTCGTGGTGTAGCCGCAGACGCGGCTGTCAGTGAACGTGGCGAGACGGACGGATATGCGCGGAGGGGCGGGGGCGGCGCATTTCGCCGGTGCCGTGCCGTGCCTGAAAGCCGCGTGGTCGCTGTGTTGTTGGTGGCGTGGGGGCGAGGAGAGTACCGTACGGGTGTGCTTGTGCGCCGGAAATGGCACACTGCGCCTGCCCGTCTTGGAGGCTGATGGCTGTGGTGTGGAAATGGGGCGCGGTGATGTTGAAGCAGTTGAAGAACAGAAAAGAAACCAAGAAAACGGAAGGCGTGATGCGGCGGTGGTGGTGAGAGCGGGAAAAACAAAACAACAAAAAAAAAAAAAAAACAACAAAAAAAAAAGAAGGAAAAACAACAAGAAACAAAAAAGAACACAAACGTCTATCAATATTAAAATGTAAATGGAAATGGAAATGGACCCAGGTATAACCTCCCTGCACAAATAGCAGAGAGTCCGATGATAATAAAAATGTGCCAGAAGAATGTTAACGTCCCTACAAAACAAACCCAACGATAAGATTAATGAAAGAATGAACCGTATGTAACATTGCAACAGACATAATGAAACGTGATAAATTGTATAAGGGCAGCAGCGTTGACCTTTGGCCCTGTATTCAGAATAAAAAGAGCCAAAGATCGTTACCCCAATGAAAAAGACACTGAAACACGTATGTAATGTAACATAGCAGCGATGGCGAGACATTGTAGCATCTGTGACCAGAGAGTTTGCGCTGGACCGCGCGAGTGTTGCGAGCGGTTCTCAGTCAGTCAGTCAGTCAGTCAGTCAGTCGTTGCGAGTCTGTAGCTCTGTCTAGTTGAGGGCTGTACTCTGTCAGTAGTCGTCGCGTGCAGTACGCTAATAGTCGTCATGCAGAGCGGTCGGTCAGTAGTAGCAGCCGAGTGCGGTTGTGTGATGTAGGCGGTCGGCAACACTGGTCAAGATGGTGAATAAGGTATACTGTCAATTAATATAATCATTAGATAATGAAGAATTTTATTTATTGTAATTATTCTCCAACAAGTTCCCCAATAATAATTTCTATTTCAAAAGCATTTTTCAACATTTAATTTTTTTATTGAACTAAAGAGTTCGTTGCACTTCACATTTCATTCCACTTCTTTGAAGAAAAATGTCACTAAAATCACAAAAAAAAGAGAATATTATTATTTGCAATGCAGTTCCTCCAAGCGCTGCGCAACAACAAGAGCAGAAATGTGACATCCATTTATTCTGAGGTAAGACTTTAAATTCTGATTGTTTTGCACAGGGCCAAAGACCGATATTTCGGTTTAATTGAAGTTTCCTGTCGCTGAACGGACTTTAAATGTTGTGAAGAATTTATATTTGAGTCAGATTGCGAATTTCACATTTTTGTTGCCATTTTCAATACCTCTCATTGTGGGCGAGGTTACAATTAGCGCAATGTCCATTAGCGTCCGTAAATAACATTGTCCATTAGTTTAAAATTTGCGGGGAGGTTACAACACACACAAAAAACAAAAAAAAAAAAAAAAAAAAAAATTGCATTTA
>NW_026048019.1:10000-15000 GCF_023864345.2 Schistocerca serialis cubense
GCCTTAACCTAACCCATGTTGTGCCTTAACCTAACCCATGTTGTGCCTTAACCTAACCCATGTTGTGCCTTAACCTAACCCATGTTGTGCCTTAACCTAACCCATGTTGTGCCTTAACCTAACCTACGTTGTGCCTTAACCTAACCCATGTTGTGCCTTAACCTAACCCATGTTGTGCCTTAACCTAACCCATGTTGTGCCTTAACCTAACCCATGTTGTGCCTTAACCTAACCCATGTTGTGCCTTAACCTAACCCATGTTGTGCCTTAACCTAACCCATGTTGTGCCTTAACCTAACCCATGTTGTGCCTTAACCTAACCCATGTTGTGCCTTAACCTAACCCATGTTGTGCCTTAACCTAACCCACGTTGTGCCTTAACCTAACCCACGTTGTGCCTTAACCTAACCCACGTTGTGCCTTAACCTAACCCACGTTGTGCCTTAACCTAACCTACGTTGCGCCTTAACCTAACCTACGTTGTGCCTTAACCTAACCCATGTTGTGCCTTAACCTAACCCATGTTGTGCCTTAACCTAACCCATGTTGTGCCTTAACCTAACCCATGTTGTGCCTTAACCTAACCCATGGTGTGCCTTAACCTAACCCATGGTGTGCCTTAACCTAACCCATGGTGTGCCTTAACCTAACCCATGGTGTGCCTTAACCTAACCCATGTTGTGCCTTAACCTAACCCATGTTGTGCCTTAACCTAACCCATGTTGTGCCTTAACCTAACCCATGTTGTGCCTTAACCTAACCCATGTTGTGCCTTAACCTAACCCATGTTGTGCCTTAACCTAACCCATGTTGTGCCTTAACCTAACCCATGTTGTGCCTTAACCTAACCCATGTTGTGCCTTAACCTAACCCATGTTGTGCCTTAACCTAACCCATGTTGTGCCTTAACCTAACCCATGTTGTGCCTTAACCTAACCCATGTTGTGCCTTAACCTAACCCATGTTGTGCCTTAACCTAACCCATGTTGTGCCTTAACCTAACCCATGTTGTGCCTTAACCTAACCCATGTTGTGCCTTAACCTAACCCATGTTGTGCCTTAACCTAACCCATGTTGTGCCTTAACCTAACCCATGTTGTGCCTTAACCTAACCCATGTTGTGCCTTAACCTAACCCATGTTGTGCCTTAACCTAACCCATGTTGTGCCTTAACCTAACCCATGTTGTGCCTTAACCTAACCCATGTTGTGCCTTAACCTAACCCATGTTGTGCCTTAACCTAACCCATGTTGTGCCTTAACCTAACCCATGTTGTGCCTTAACCTAACCCATGTTGTGCCTTAACCTAACCCATGTTGTGCCTTAACCTAACCCATGTTGTGCCTTAACCTAACCCATGTTGTGCCTTAACCTAACCCATGTTGTGCCTTAACGTAACCCATGTTGTGCCTTAACGTAACCCATGTTGTGCCTTAACGTAACCCATGTTGTGCCTTAACGTAACCCATGTTGTGCCTTAACCTAACCTATAATGTGCCTTAACCTAACCTAAAGTGCGCCGTAACCTAAACTATATTGCGCCTTAACCTGACGCACGTTGTCGCTGAACCTGCTCTGTAATTGTTATGCAACCCGTTAAAGTAGTGTAGTGTTGCCTAACCGCAACCCTCGCAATATAGTTCGCTACTCGCACTGCCCGGTCCCCTGTGTATCGCGTCATGTTAAACACCTTGCAGGTGTTGCTGACTTTCCACATGCTCCTGCTATACACTGTAGTGTGGATAGCAGCAGGACGTACATGCCCCCCCCCCTTCCCCCCTGCCTTCGCAAGCTGGTCGGTGAGAAGTTTGCATGTTCAATGCCCTTCGCATGCCGACGTACTCAGCCTACGTTGTGGTACGGCCTGTCACCTGTCCGCCGATGTACGCAAAACCCACAAACTGTACTGCACATTGCTCCGTATGTACTGAATGATACATCGTGGCCCATGTGACCGTATGACGACAGCGCCTAGCAACGGCGGACCATACAGTCCAAATATTGTGCACGCAGCTACGTGTCGTCTCCCTATAAGAGCTGGATTGCAGTGTGGTACGCCATACAGACGTGTGGGAGGAACGGACGCCCTGGATGGCGATCAGCATGAGCAGTCTGTTGATGTAGTGGAGCGTGTATTCGGACGTAGTCGTCTCTTCTCACACACCGTGATAGCATGTTGCACCGCGTTCCACATCTGCGACATGCTGCAGAGGCGGGCTGACAGTCGTTCGCGCAATGGACACCGCATACGTACGGGGTCTACCTTCCACGTGTTCTCTAGGCGTGCACATGTTGTTGCGTCTATGTGGGCAGACGTAGTGTGTTGTGACACCTGACACAGGCATGCAATACTCGTTGCAAATGGCGATGGACGTGTACGTTTGCTGGTGACGTTACGCAAATGAACAACCGGTAACCCGTTGTGGTGCGGTTGTTCTCGCTAGAGGTGAATCAGTGTTGGCGACGATCGGTCGAGCTATTAACCGGTTGTTTCAGGGATACCCACCATGCCCACGAACGTGAAAGGGGACCCACCATGCCCACGAACGTGAAAGGGGATCTGGGTGTGAGGCGATACGCGGCGGTGGCTGGGTGGGACCGTCCCCGGCCGGTGAGGGGGGGCCGCCCGGCGTGCTGGCAGCGCGGTGCGTGGGCGCACGCGCTACAGCCGGCTGGTGGGGGCGGCCGGTGGCAGGCGCGCCGGCCGACGGACGCGGCAGGCGGCGCAGCTGCGCGCCGGCGCCCCCTGCTCGCGGCGCCTTGCGGCCAAAGTAGGTCCTCGCGGGCCCGGTGCGAAGCGCGGTGGCCATCTGCAGTGTGCTGGTCCGATTGAGGACTTTGTGCGCTGAGGATGCGCCGCCGCCCGGCGCTCGGCGCCGCGACGCCGTCTGCTGCTCGGTCGCCCCAGCGGTTCTCGCAGGTGGTTTGTATCGCAGCTGTGCGGACGTGTTGGCGCGTGCGCTCTGCTGGGAGAGTTCGCTTCGGCACCCAAGTAGGGCTTTTGTCCTTCTGTGGCGCTGGCGTTGGAGCTGCCGGTCACCGTAGGTGGCGCGTGTTGTCTCCCGCCGGCAATGCCACGACAGCACGCTCCCGGGCCTCTGTCGGCAGCGGCAAGCTCAGTTGGGAGCACGGGTGGTCGCACCTAAAGCGTCTACTCGCCTAACTCCGGGCGATTGCGCCTCTCTCGAACCCGACCAAGTACTTAGGACGGCGCTGCGCGCCGCCGGGACCTGAGAGGGTTTCGAGGTGTGTTGTGCAGGGGAGCTCAGCCTCCTCCTGTTTGCAGAATAATTGAGCGGACGCTTGCGTGTTCGCGCGGGCCCCCGGGACACACTCCCGGGCGGCCGGCTGCTCAGCTCTAGTTGACGCAGCTCCCTGGTTGATCCTGCCAGTAGTCATATGCTTGTCTCAAAGATTAAGCCATGCATGTCTCAGTACAAGCCGCATTAAGGTGAAACCGCGAATGGCTCATTAAATCAGTTATGGTTCCTTAGATCGTACCCACGTTACTTGGATAACTGTGGTAATTCTAGAGCTAATACATGCAAACAGAGTCCCGACCAGAGATGGAAGGGACGCTTTTATTAGATCAAAACCAATCGGTCGGCTCGTCCGGTCCGTTTGCCTTGGTGACTCTGAATAACTTAGGGCTGATCGCACGGTCCTCGTACCGGCGACGCATCTTTCAAATGTCTGCCTTATCAACTGTCGATGGTAGGTTCTGCGCCTACCATGGTTGTAACGGGTAACGGGGAATCAGGGTTCGATTCCGGAGAGGGAGCCTGAGAAACGGCTACCACATCCAAGGAAGGCAGCAGGCGCGCAAATTACCCACTCCCGGCACGGGGAGGTAGTGACGAAAAATAACGATACGGGACTCATCCGAGGCCCCGTAATCGGAATGAGTACACTTTAAATCCTTTAACGAGTATCTATTGGAGGGCAAGTCTGGTGCCAGCAGCCGCGGTAATTCCAGCTCCAATAGCGTATATTAAAGTTGTTGCGGTTAAAAAGCTCGTAGTTGGATTTGTGTCCCACGCTGTTGGTTCACCGCCCGTCGGTGTTTAACTGGCATGTATCGTGGGACGTCCTGCCGGTGGGGCGAGCCGAAGGCGTGCGACCGCCTCGTGCGTGCTCGTGCGTCCCGAGGCGGACCCCGTTGAAATCCTACCAGGGTGCTCTTTATTGAGTGTCTCGGTGGGCCGGCACGTTTACTTTGAACAAATTAGAGTGCTTAAAGCAGGCAAGCCCGCCTGAATACTGTGTGCATGGAATAATGGAATAGGACCTCGGTTCTATTTTGTTGGTTTTCGGAACCCGAGGTAATGATTAATAGGGACAGGCGGGGGCATTCGTATTGCGACGTTAGAGGTGAAATTCTTGGATCGTCGCAAGACGAACAGAAGCGAAAGCATTTGCCAAGTATGTTTTCATTAATCAAGAACGAAAGTTAGAGGTTCGAAGGCGATCAGATACCGCCCTAGTTCTAACCATAAACGATGCCAGCCAGCGATCCGCCGCAGTTCCTCCGATGACTCGGCGGGCAGCCTCCGGGAAACCAAAGCTTTTGGGTTCCGGGGGAAGTATGGTTGCAAAGCTGAAACTTAAAGGAATTGACGGAAGGGCACCACCAGGAGTGGAGCCTGCGGCTTAATTTGACTCAACACGGGAAACCTCACCAGGCCCGGACACCGGAAGGATTGACAGATTGATAGCTCTTTCTTGATTCGGTGGGTGGTGGTGCATGGCCGTTCTTAGTTGGTGGAGCGATTTGTCTGGTTAATTCCGATAACGAACGAGACTCTAGCCTGCTAACTAGTCGCGTGACATCCTTCGTGCTGTCAGCGATTACTTTTCTTCTTAGAGGGACAGGCGGCTTCTAGCCGCACGAGATTGAGCAATAACAGGTCTGTGATGCCCTTAGATGTTCTGGGCCGCACGCGCGCTACACTGAAGGAATCAGCGTGTCTTCCTAGGCCGAAAGGTCGGGGTAACCCGCT
>NW_026048019.1:22500-24854 GCF_023864345.2 Schistocerca serialis cubense
ATATCGTACCTTAACCTAACCTATATCGTACCTTAACCTAACCTATATCGTACCTTAACCTAACCTATATCGTACCTTAACCTAACCTATATCGTACCTTAACCTAACCTATATCGTACCTTAACCTAACCTATATCGTACCTTAACCTAACCTATATCGTGCCTTAACCTAACCTATATCGTGCCTTAACCTAACCTATATCGTGCCTTAACCTAACCTATATCGTGCCTTAACCTAACCTATATCGTGCCTTAACCTAACCTATATCGTGCCTTAACCTAACCTATATCGTGCCTTAACCTAACCTATATCGTGCCTTAACCTAACCTATATCGTGCCTTAACCTAACCTAATTTGTGCCTTAACCTAACCTAATTTGTGCCTTAACCTAACCTAATTTGTGCCTTAACCTAACCTAATTTGTGCCTTAACCTAACCTAATTTGTGCCTTAACCTAACCTAATTTGTGCCTTAACCTAACCTAATTTGTGCCTTAACCTAACCTAATTTGTGCCGTAACCTAACCTAATTTGTGCCGTAACGTAACCCATGTTGTGCCGTAACGTAACCCATGTTGTGCCGTAACGTAACCCATGTTGTGCCGTAACGTAACCCATGTTGTGCCGTAACGTAACCCATGTTGTGCCGTAACGTAACCCATGTTGTGCCGTAACGTAACCCATGTTGTGCCGTAACCTAACCCATGTTGTGCCTTAACCTAACCCATGTTGTGCCTTAACCTAACCCATGTTGTGCCTTAACCTAACCCATGTTGTGCCTTAACCTAACCCATGTTGTGCCTTAACCTAACCCATGTTGTGCCTTAACCTAACCCACGTTGTGCCTTAACCTAACCTACGTTGTGCCTTAACCTAACCCATGTTGTGCCTTAACCTAACCCATGTTGTGCCTTAACCTAACCCATGTTGTGCCTTAACCTAACCCATGTTGTGCCTTAACCTAACCCATGTTGTGCCTTAACCTAACCCATGTTGTGCCTTAACCTAACCCATGTTGTGCCTTAACCTAACCCATGTTGTGCCTTAACCTAACCCATGTTGTGCCTTAACCTAACCCATGTTGTGCCTTAACCTAACCCACGTTGTGCCTTAACCTAACCCACGTTGTGCCTTAACCTAACCCACGTTGTGCCTTAACCTAACCCACGTTGTGCCTTAACCTAACCTACGTTGCGCCTTAACCTAACCTACGTTGTGCCTTAACCTAACCCATGTTGTGCCTTAACCTAACCCATGTTGTGCCTTAACCTAACCCATGTTGTGCCTTAACCTAACCCATGGTGTGCCTTAACCTAACCCATGGTGTGCCTTAACCTAACCCATGGTGTGCCTTAACCTAACCCATGGTGTGCCTTAACCTAACCCATGTTGTGCCTTAACCTAACCCATGTTGTGCCTTAACCTAACCCATGTTGTGCCTTAACCTAACCCATGTTGTGCCTTAACCTAACCCATGTTGTGCCTTAACCTAACCCATGTTGTGCCTTAACCTAACCCATGTTGTGCCTTAACCTAACCCATGTTGTGCCTTAACCTAACCCATGTTGTGCCTTAACCTAACCCATGTTGTGCCTTAACCTAACCCATGTTGTGCCTTAACCTAACCCATGTTGTGCCTTAACCTAACCCATGTTGTGCCTTAACCTAACCCATGTTGTGCCTTAACCTAACCCATGTTGTGCCTTAACCTAACCCATGTTGTGCCTTAACCTAACCCATGTTGTGCCTTAACCTAACCCATGTTGTGCCTTAACCTAACCCATGTTGTGCCTTAACCTAACCCATGTTGTGCCTTAACCTAACCCATGTTGTGCCTTAACCTAACCCATGTTGTGCCTTAACCTAACCCATGTTGTGCCTTAACCTAACCCATGTTGTGCCTTAACCTAACCCATGTTGTGCCTTAACCTAACCCATGTTGTGCCTTAACCTAACCCATGTTGTGCCTTAACCTAACCCATGTTGTGCCTTAACCTAACCCATGTTGTGCCTTAACCTAACCCATGTTGTGCCTTAACCTAACCCATGTTGTGCCTTAACCTAACCCATGTTGTGCCTTAACCTAACCCATGTTGTGCCTTAACGTAACCCATGTTGTGCCTTAACGTAACCCATGTTGTGCCTTAACGTAACCCATGTTGTGCCTTAACGTAACCCATGTTGTGCCTTAACCTAACCTATAATGTGCCTTAACCTAACCTAAAGTGCGCCGTAACCTAAACTATATGCGCCTTAACCTGACGCACGTTGTCGCTGAACCTGCTCTGTAATTGTTATGCAACCCGTTAAAGTAGTGTAGTGTTGCCTAACCGCAACCCTCGCAATATAGTTCG
>NW_026048020.1:0-5000 GCF_023864345.2 Schistocerca serialis cubense
TTAACCTAACCTATGTTGCGCCTTAATCCTAACCTATGTTGCGCCTTAACCTAACCTATGTGCGCCTTACCTAACCTATGTTGCGCCTTAACCTAACCTATGTTGCGCCTTAACCTAACCTATGTTGCGCCTTAACCTAACCTATGTTGCGCCTTAACCTAACCTATGTTGCGCCTAACCTAACCTATGTTGCGCCTTACCTAACCTATGTTGCGCCTTAACCTAACCTATGTTGCGCCTTAACCTAACCTATGTTGCGCCTTAACCTAACCTATGTTGCGCCTTAACCTAACCTATGTTGCGCCTTAACCTAACCTATGTTGCGCTTAACTAACCTATGTTGCGCCTTAACCTAACCTAATGTGCGCCTTAACCTAACCTATGTTGCGCCTTAACCTAACCTATGTTGCGCCTTAACCTAACCTATGTTGCGCCTTAACCTAACCTATGTTGCGCCTTAACCTAACCCTATGTGCGCCTTAACCTAACCTATGTTGCGCCTTAACCAACTATGTTGCGCCTTAACCCTAACCTATGTTGCGCCTTAACCTAACCTATGTTGCGCCTTAACCCAACTATGTTGCGCCTTAACCCAACCTATGTTGCGCCTAACCCAACCTATGTTGCGCCTTAACCCAACCTATGTTGCGCCTTAACCCACCTATGTGGCCTTAACCCAACCTATGTTGCGCCTTAACCCAACCTATGTGCGCCTTAACCCAACCTATGTTGCGCCTTAACCCAACCTATGTTGCGCCTTAACCCAACCTATGTTGCGCCTTAACCCAACCTATGTTGCGCCTTAACCCAACCTATGTTGCGCCTCGGCCTTAAACCCAACCTATGTTGGGCCTTAACCCAACCTATGTTGGGCCTTAACCCAATACTCGTTGGGCCTTAACCCAACCACGTTGGGCCTTAACCCAACACACGTTGGGCCTTACCCAACACACGTTGGGCCTTAACCCAACACACGTTGGGCCTTAACCCAACACACGTTGGGCCTTAACCCAACACACTGTTGGGCCTAACCCAACACACGTTGGGCCTTAACCCAACACACGTTGGGCCTTAACCCAACACACGTTGGGCCTTAACCCACACACGTTGGGCCTTAACCAACACACGTTGGGCTTAACCCAACACACGTTGGGCTTAACCCAACACACGTTGGGCCTTAACCCAACACACGTTGGGCCTTAACCAACGACCACCGTTTGGCCTAACCCAACACACGTTGGGCCTTAACCCAACACACGTTGGGCCTTAACCCAACACACGTTGGGCCTTAACCCAACACACGTTGGGCCTTAACCTGCTCTGTAATTGTCATACGACGCGTTAAATTAGTGTAGTGTTGCCTAACTGCAACCCCCGCAATATAGTTTGCTACTCGCACTGCCCGGTCCCCAGTGTATCGCTTCATGTTAAACACCTTGCAGCTATACACTGTAATGTGGATGGCAGCAGGACGTACATGCTCAATGCCCTTTGCAGTTGTTCATTGGCATTTGCAGTTGTTCATTGGCATTCGCATGGCGAAGCACTTAGCCTACGCTGTGGTACGGCCTGTGTCAACTGTCCGCTGATGTTGTACGTCCAAATCACACACTGTACTGCACATTGGTCCTCATGTACTGAATGATACATCGTGGTACATGTGACCGTACAACGACTGCGCCAACAACGGCGAACCATGCGGTCCAAAATGTTGTGCACTCAGCTACGTGTCGTCTCCCTATAAGAGCTGGATTGCAGTGTGGTATGCCCTGGATGGCGATCAGCATGAGCCGTCTGTTGATGTAGTGGCGCGTGTTGTCAGACGTAGTCGTCTCTTCTCACACACCGTGATAGCATGGTGCACTGCGTTCCACATCTGCGACATGCGACAGAGGCCGGTTGACAGTCGTTCGCGCAATGGACATCGCATACGTACGGGGGCCACCTTCCACGTGTTCGCGAAGCGTGCACATGTTGTTGCGTGTATGTGGGCAGACATAGTGTGTCGTGACACCTGACACAGGCATGCAACAATCGTTGAATTTGCAAATGGCGATGGACGCCTACGTTTGCTGGGTGACGTTACGCAAATGAACAACTGGTAAACGTTGTGGTGCGGTTGTTCTCGCTAGAGGTGAATCAGTGATGGCGACGATCGGTTGAGCTACCAACCGGTTGTTCCAGCGATACCCACCATGCCCACGAACGTGAATGGCATCTGGGTGTGAAGCGATACGCGGCGGTGGCTGGGTGGGGACCGTCCCCGGCCGGTGAGGGGGGGCCTCCCGGCGTGCTGGCCGCGCGGTGCGTGGGCGCACGCGCTACAGCCGGCTGGTGGGGGCGGCCAGTGGCAGGCGCCGCCGGCCGACGGAGGCGGCAGGCGGCGCAGCTGCGCGCCGGCGCACCCTGCACGCGGCGCCGTGCGGCCAAAGTAGGTCCTCGCGGGCCCGGTGCGAAGCGCGGTGGACATCTGCAGTGTGCTGGTCCGATGAGGACTGTGTGCGCTGAGGATGCGCCGCCGCCCGGCGCTCGGCGCCGCGACGCCGTCTGCTGCTCGGTCGCCTCTGCGGTTCTCGCAGGTGGTTTGTATCGCAGCTGTGCGGACGTGTTGGCGCGTGCGCTGTGCTGGGAGAGTTCGCTTCGGCACCCAAGTGGGGCTTTTGTCCTTCTGTGGCGCTGGCGTTGGAGCTGCCGGTCACCGTAGGTGGCGCGTGTTGTCTCCCGCCGGCAATGCCACGACAGCACGCTCCCGGGCCTCTGTCGGCAGCGGCAAGCTCAGTTGGGAGCACGGGTGGTCGCACCTAAAGCGTCTACTCGCCAAACCCCGGGCGATTGCGCCTCTCTCGAACCCGACCAAGTACTTAGGACGGCGCTGCGCGCCGCCGGGACCTGAGAGGGTTTCGAGGTGTATGGTGCAGGGGAGCTCAGCCTCCTCCTGTTTGCAGAATAATTGAGCGGACGCTTGCGTGTTCGCGCGGGCCCCCCGGGACACACTCCCGGGCGGCCGGCTGCTCAGCTCTAGTTGACGCAGCTCCCTGGTTGATCCTGCCAGTAGTCATATGCTTGTCTCAAAGATTAAGCCATGCATGTCTCAGTACAAGCCGCATTAAGGTGAAACCGCGAATGGCTCATTAAATCAGTTATGGTTCCTTAGATCGTACCCACGTTACTTGGATAACTGTGGTAATTCTAGAGCTAATACATGCAAACAGAGTCCCGACCAGAGATGGAAGGACGCTTTTATTAGATCAAAACCAATCGGTCGGCTCGTCCGGTCCGTTTGCCTTGGTGACTCTGAATAACTTTGGGCTGATCGCACGGTCCTCGTACCGGCGACGCATCTTTCAAATGTCTGCCTTATCAACTGTCGATGGTAGGTTCTGCGCCTACCATGGTTGTAAACGGGTAACGGGGAATCAGGGGTTCGATTCCGGAGAGGGAGCCTGAGAAACGGCTACCACATCCAAGGAAGGCAGCAGGCGCGCAAATTACCCACTCCCGGCACGGGGAGGTAGTGACGAAAAATAACGATACGGGACTCATCCGAGGCCCCGTAATCGGAATGAGTACACTTTAAATCCTTTAACGAGTATCTATTGGAGGGCAAGTCTGGTGCCAGCAGCCGCGGTAATTCCAGCTCCAATAGCGTATATTAAAGTTGTTGCGGGGTTAAAAAGCTCGTAGTTGGATTTGTGTCCCACGCTGTTGGTTCACCGCCCGTCGGTGTTTAACTGGCATGTATCGTGGGACGTCCTGCCGGTGGGGCGAGCTGAAGGCGTGCGACGCGCCTCGTGCGTGCTCGTGCGTCCCGAGGCGGACCCCGTTGCAATCCTACCAGGGTGCTCTTTGAGTGAGTGTCTCGTGGGCCGGCACGTTTACTTTGAACAAATTAGAGTGCTTAAAGCAGGCAAGCCCGCCTGAATACTGTGTGCATGGAATAATGGAATAGGACCTCGGTTCTATTTTGTTGGTTTTCGGAACCCGAGGTAATGATTAATAGGGACAGGCGGGGGCATTCGTATTGCGACGTTAGAGGTGAAATTCTTGGGATCGTCGCAAGACGAACAGAAGCGAAAGCATTTGCCAAGTATGTTTTCATTAATCAAGAACGAAAGTTAGAGGTTCGAAGGCGATCAGATACCGCCCTAGTTCTAACCATAAACGATGCCAGCCAGCGATCCGCCGCAGTTCCTCCGATGACTCGGCGGGCAGCCTCCGGGAAACCAAAGCTTTTGGGTTCCGGGGGAAGTATGGTTGCAAAGCTGAAACTTAAAGGAATTGACGGAAGGGCACCACCAGGAGTGGAGCCTGCGGCTTAATTTGACTCAACACGGGAAACCTCACCAGGCCCGGACACCGGAAGGATTGACAGATTGATAGCTCTTTCTTGATTCGGTGGGTGGTGGTGCATGGCCGTTCTTAGTTGGTGGAGCGATTTGTCTGGTTAATTCCGATAACGAACGAGACTCTAGCCTGCTAACTAGTCGCGTGACATCCTTCGTGCTGTCAGCGATTACTTTTCTTCTTAGAGGGACAGGCGGCTTCTAGCCGCACGAGATTGAGCAATAACAGGTCTGTGATGCCCTTAGATGTTCTGGCCGCACGCGCGCTACACTGAAGGAATCAGCGTGTCTTCCTAGGCCGAAAGGTCGGGGTAACCCGCTGAACCTCCTTCGTGCTAGGGGATTGGGCTTGCAATTGTTCCCCATGAACGAGGAATTCCCAGTAAGCGCGAGTCATAAGCTCGCGTTGATTACGTCCCTGCCCTTTGTACACACCGCCCGTCGCTACTACCGATTGAAATGATTTAGTGAGGTCTTCGGACTGGTACGCGGCATTGACTCTGTCGTTGCCGATGCTACCGGAAAGATGACCAAACTTGATCATTTAGAGGAAGTAAAAGTCGTAACAAGGTTTCCGTAGGTGAACCTGCGGAAGGATCATTACCGACTAGACTGCATGTCTTTCGATGTGCGTGTCGTGTCGCGCAACACGCTACC